>NW_027474001.1:32876-103940 GCF_050947335.1 Megachile rotundata | reverse complement strand
TGATCGATAGAACCAAAATTACTGTACTTATTACTCTTATCATTATCAATCTATCTCATATTATTAGACATATTATGCTTATATGATCGATAGGACGACAATTACTATACTTATTACTCTTATTATTATCAATCTAACTCATATTATTAGTCATATTATGCTTATATGATCGATAGAACGACAATTGATATACTTATTACACTCACTATTTCCAATCTAACTCATATTATTAGTCATATTATGCTTATATGATCGATAGAACGACAATTACTATGCTTATTACTCTTATTATTATCAATCTAACTCATATTATTAGCCATATTATGCATAAGGTTCGATAGAACGACAATTACTATACTTATTACACTCACTCTTATCAATCTAACTCATATTATTAGTCATATTATGCTTATATGATCGATAGAACGACAATTACTATACTTATTACTCTTATTATTATCAATCTAACTCATATTATTAGCCATATTGTGCTTATATGATCGATAGAACGACAATTGATATACTTATTACGCTCACTATTTTCAATCTAACTCATATTATTAGTCATATTATGCTTATATGATCGATAGAACGACAATTACTATACTTATTACTCTTATTATTATCAATCTAACTCATATTATTAGCCATATTATGCTTATATGATCGATAGAACGACAATTACTATACTTATTACACTCACTGTTATCAATTTAACTCATATTATTAGCCATATTATGGTTATATGACCGATAGAACGACAATTACTATACTTATTACTCTTATTATTATCAATCTAACTCATATTATTAGCCATATTATGCTTATATGACCGATAGAACCACAATTACTATACTTATTACACTCACTATTATCAATCCAACTCATATTATTAACCTTATTATGCAGATGTGATCGATAGGACGACAATTACTATACTTATTACTCTTATTATTATCAATCTAACTCATATTATTAGCCATATTATGCTTATATGATCGGTAGAACGACAATTACTATACCTATTACTCTTATTATTATGAATCTACCTCATATTATTAGCCATATTATGCTTATATGCTCGATAGTACGACAATTACTATACTCATTACTCTTATTATTATCAATCTAACTCATATTATTAACCATATTATGCTGATATGATCGATAGAACGACAATTACTATACTTATTACTCTTATTATTATCAATCTAACTCATATTATTAGCCATATTGTGCTTATATGATCGATAGAACGACAATTGATATACTTATTACGCTCACTATTTTCAATCTAACTCATATTATTAGTCATATTATGCTTACGTGATCGATAGAACGACAATTACTATACTTATTACACTCACTGTTATCGATCTAACTCATATTATTAGCCATATTATGGTTATATGATCGATAGAACGACAATTACTATACTCATTACACTCACTATTATCAATCTAACTCATATTATTAACCATATTATGCTTATATGATCGATAGAACGACAATTACTATACTTATTACTCTTATTGTTATCAACCTAACTCATATTATTAGCCATATTATGCTTATATGTTCGGTAGAACGATAATTACTATACTCATTTCTCTTATTATTATCAATCTAACTCATATTATTAGCCATATTATGCTTATATGATCGATAGAACCAAAATTACTGTACTTATTACTCTTATCATTATCAATCTATCTCATATTATTAGACATATTATGCTTATATGATCGATAGGACGACAATTACTATACTTATTACTCTTATTATTATCAATCTAACTCATATTATTAGCCATACTATGCTTATGTGATCGACAGAACGACAATCACTATACTTATTACACTCACTGTTATCAATCTAACTCAAATTATTAGCCATATTATGCTTATATGATCGATAGGACGACAATTACTATACACTTTACTCTTATTATTATCAATCTAACTCATATTATTACCCATATTATGCTTATATGATCGATAGAACGACAATTACTATACTTATTAAACACACTATTATCAATCTAACTCATACTATTAACCATATTATGCAGATATGATCGATAGAACGACAATTACTATACCTATTACTCTTATTATTATCAATCTACCTCATATTATTAGCCATATTATGCTTATATGATCGATAGTACGACAATTACTATACTCATTACTCTTATTATTATCAATCTAACTCATATTATTAACCATATTATGCTGATATGATCGATAGAACGACAATTACTATACTTATTACTCTTATTATTATCAATCTAACTCATATTATTAGCCATATTGTGCTTATATGATCGATAGAACGACAATTGATATACTTATTACGCTCACTATTTTCAATCTAACTCATATTATTAGTCATATTATGCTTATATGATCGATAGAACGACAATTGATATACTTATTACACTCACTATTTCCAATCTAACTCATATTATTAGTCATATTATGCTTATATGATCGATAGAACGACAATTACTATGCTTATTACTCTTATTATTATCAATCTAACTCATATTATTAGCCATATTATGCATAAGGTTCGATAGAACGACAATTACTATACTTATTACACTCACTCTTATCAATCTAACTCATATTATTAGTCATATTATGCTTATATGATCGATAGAACGACAATTACTATACTTATTACTCTTATTATTATCAATCTAACTCATATTATTAGCCATATTGTGCTTATATGATCGATAGAACGACAATTGATATACTTATTACGCTCACTATTTTCAATCTAACTCATATTATTAGTCATATTATGCTTATATGATCGATAGAACGACAATTACTATACTTATTACTCTTATTATTATCAATCTAACTCATATTATTAGCCATATTATGCTTATATGATCGATAGAACGACAATTACTATACTTATTACACTCACTGTTATCAATTTAACTCATATTATTAGCCATATTATGGTTATATGACCGATAGAACGACAATTACTATACTTATTACTCTTATTATTATCAATCTAACTCATATTATTAGCCATATTATGCTTATATGATCGAGAGAACGACAATTACTATACTTAATACACTCACTATTATCAATCTAACTCATATTATTAACCATATTATGCAGATATGATCGGTAGAACAACCATTACTATACTAATTACTCTTATTATTATCAATCTAACTCATATTATTAGCCATATTATGCTTACATGATCGATAGAACGACAATTACTATACTTATTACACTCACTGTAATCAATCCAACTCATATTATTAACCATATTAAGCAGATATGATCGATAGAACGACAATTACTATACTTATTACTCTTATTATTATCAATCTAACTCATATTATTAGCCATATTATGCTTATATGACCGATAGAACCACAATTACTATACTTATTACTCTTATTATTATCAATCTAACTCATATTATTAGCCATATTATGCTTATATGACCGATAGAACCACAATTACTATACTTATTACACTCACTATTATCAATCCAACTCATATTATTAACCATATTATGCAGATGTGATCGATAGGACGACAATTACTATACTTATTACTCTTATTATTATCAATCTAACTCATATTATTAGCCATATTATGCTTATATGATCGGTAGAACGACAATTACTATACCTATTACTCTTATTATTATCAATCTACCTCATATTATTAGCCATATTATGCTTATATGATCGATAGTACGACAATTACTATACTCATTACTCTTATTATTATCAATCTAACTCATATTATTAACCATATTATGCTGATATGATCGATAGAACGACAATTACTATACTTATTACTCTTATTATTATCAATCTAACTCATATTATTAGCCATATTGTGCTTATATGATCGATAGAACGACAATTGATATACTTATTACGCTCACTATTTTCAATCTAACTCATATTATTAGTCATATTATGCTTATATGATCGATAGAACGACAATTACTATACTTATTACTCTTATTATTATCAAACTAACTCATATTATTAGCCATATTATGCTTATATGATCGATAGAACGACAATTACTATACTTATTACTCTTATTGTTATCAACCTAACTCATATTATAAGCCATATTATGCTTATATGATCGGTAGAACGACAATTACTATACTTATTACTCTTATTGTTATCAACCTAACTCATATTATTGGCCATATTATGCTTATATGATCGGTAGAACGATAATTACTATACTTTTTACTCTTATTATTATTAATCTAACTCATATTATTAGCCATATTATGCTTATATGATCGATAGAACGACAATTACTGTACTTATTACTCTTATCATTATCAATCTAACTCATATTATTAGCCATATTATGCTTATATGATCGATAGAACGACAATTACTATACTTATTACTCTTACTATTATTAATCTAACTCATATTATTAGCCATATTATGCTTATATGATCGATAGAACGACAATTACTATACTTTTTACTCTTATTATTTTCAATCTAGCTCATATTATTAGCCATATTGAACTTATATGATCGATAGAACGACAATTACTATACTTATTACACTCACTGTTATCAATCTAACTCATATTATTAACCATATTATGCTTATATGATCGATAGGACGACAATTACTATACTTATTACTCTTATTATTATCAACGTAACTCATATTATTAGACATATTATGTTTATATGATCGATAGAACGACAATTACCATACTTATTACTATTATTATTATGAATCTAACTCACATTATTAGCCATATTATGCTTATATGATCGACAGAACGACAATTACTATACTTATTACACTCACTATTATCAATCTAACTCATATTATTTACCACATTATGCAGATATAATCGATAGAACGACAATTACTATACATATTACTCCTATTATTATCCATCTAACTCATATTATTAGCCATATTATGCTTATATGATCGATAGAACCAAAATTACTGTACTTATTACTCTTATCATTATCAATCTAACTCATATTATTAGCCATATTATGCTTATATGATCGATAGAACGACAATTACTATACTTATTACTCTTATTATTATCAATCTAACTCATATTATTAGCCATATTATGCATAAGGTTCGATAGAACGACAATTACTATACTTATTACACTCACTGTTATCAATCTAACTCATATTATTAGTCATATTATGCTTATATGATCGATAGAACCACAATTACTATACTTATTACTCTTATTATTATCAATCTAACTCATATGATTAGCCATATTATGCTTATATGATCGATATAACGACAATTACTATACTTATTACACTCACTGTTATCAATCTAACTCATATTATTAGCCATATTATGCTTATATGATCGGTAGAACGATAATTACTATACTTTTTACTCTTATTATTATTAATCTAACACATATTATTAACCATATTATGCTTATATGATCGGTAGAACGATAATTACTATACTTATTACTCTTACTATTATTAATCTAACTCATATGATTAGCCATATTATGCTTATATGATCGATATAACGACAATTACTATACTTATTACACTCACTATTATCAATCTAACTCATATTATTAACCATATTATGCTTATATGATCGATAGAACGACAATTACTATACTTATTACTCTTATTGTTATCAACCTAACTCATATTATTAGCCATATTATGCTTATATGATCGGTAGAACGATAATTACTATACTTTTTACTCTTATTATTATCAATCTAACTCATATTATTAGCCATATTATGCATAAGGTTCGATAGAACGACAATTACTATACTTATTACACTCACTGTTATCAATCTAACTCATATTATTAGTCATATTATGCTTATATGATCGATAGAACGACAATTACTATACTTATTACTCTTATTATTATCAATCTAACTCATATGATTAGCCATATTATGCTTATATGATCGATATAACGACAATTACTATACTTATTACACTCACTATTATCAATCTAACTCATATTATTAACCATATTATGCTTATATGATCGATAGAACGACAATTACTATACTTATTACTCTTATTGTTATCAACCTAACTCATATTATTAGCCATATTATGCTTATATGATCGGTAGAACGATAATTACTATACTTTTTACTCTTACTATTATTAATCTAACTCATATTATTAGCCATATTATGCTTATATGGTCGATAGAACGACAATTACTATACTCATTTCTCTTATTATTATCAATCTAACTCATATTATTAGCCATATTATGCTTATATGATCGATAGAACCAAAATTACTGTACTTATTACTCTTATCATTATCAATCTATCTCATATTATTAGCCATATTATGCTTATATGATCGATAGGACGACAATTACTATACTTATTACTCTTATTATTATCAATCTAACTCATATTATTAGCCATACTATGCTTATGTGATCGACAGAACGACAATCACTATACTTATTACACTCACTGTTATCAATCTAACTCAAATTATTAGCCATATTATGCTTATATGATCGATAGGACGACAATTACTATACACTTTACTCTTATTATTATCAATCTAACTCATATTATTACCCATATTATGCTTATATGATCGATAGAACGACAATTACTATACTTATTAAACACACTATTATCAATCTAACTCATACTATTAACCATATTATGCAGATATGATCGATAGAACGACAATTACTATACCTATTACTCTTATTATTATCAATCTACCTCATATTATTAGCCATATTATGCTTATATGATCGATAGTACGACAATTACTATACTCATTACTCTTATTATTATCAATCTAACTCATATTATTAACCATATTATGCTGATATGATCGATAGAACGACAATTACTATACTTATTACTCTTATTATTATCAATCTAACTCATATTATTAGCCATATTGTGCTTATATGATCGATAGAACGACAATTGATATACTTATTACGCTCACTATTATCAATCTAACTCATATTATTAACCATATTATGCTGATATGATCGATAGAACGACAATTACTATACTTATTACTCTTATTATTATCAATCTAACTCATATTATTAGCCATATTATGCTTATATGACCGATAGAACCACAATTACTATACTTATTACTCTTATTATTATCAATCTAACTCATATTATTAGCCATATTATGCTTATATGACCGATAGAACCACAATTACTACACTTATTACACTCACTATTATCAATCCAACTCATATTATTAGCCATATTGTGCTTATATGATCGATAGAACGACAATTGATATACTTATTACGCTCACTATTTTCAATCTAACTCATATTATTAGTCATATTATGCTTATATGATCGATAGAACGACAATTACTATACTTATTACTCTTATTATTATCAAACTAACTCATATTATTAGCCATATTATGGTTATATGACCGATAGAACGACAATTACTATACTTATTACTCTTATTATTATCAATCTAACTCATATTATTAGCCATATTATGCTTACATGATCGATAGAACGACAATTACTATACTTATTACACTCACTGTTATCAATCCAACTCACATTATTAACCATATTAAGCAGATATGATCGATAGAACGACAATTACTATACTTGTTACTCTTATTATTATGAATCTAACTCATATTATTAGCCATATTATGCTTACATGATCGATAGAACGACATTTACTATACTTATTACACTCACTGTTATCAATCCAACTCATATTATTAACCATATTAAGCAGATGTGATCGATAGAACGACAATTACTATACTTATTACTCTTATATTATCAATCTAACTCAAATTATTAGCCATATTATGCTTATATGATCGATAGAACGACAATTACTATACTTATTACTCTTATTATTATCAATCTAACTCATATTATTATCCACATTATGCTTATATGATCGATAGAACGACAATTACTATACTTATTACACTCACTGTTATCAATTTAACTCATATTATTAGCCATATTATGGTTATATGACCGATAGAACGACAATTACTATACTTATTACTCTTATTATTATCAATCTAACTCATATTATTAGCCATATTATGCTTATATGATCGAGAGAACGACAATTACTATACTTAATACACTCACTATTATCAATCTAACTCATATTATTAACCATATTATGCAGATATGATCGGTAGAACGACCATTACTATACTAATTACTCTTATTATTATCAATGTAACTCATATTATCAGCCATATTATGCTTATATGATCGATAGAACGACAATTACTATACTTACTACTCTTATTATTATCAATCTAACTCATATCATTAGCCATATTATGTTTATATGATCGATAGAACGACAATTCCTATACTTATTACTCTTATTATTATCAATCTAACTCATATTATTAGCCATATTATGCTTATATGATCGATAGAACGACAATTACTACACATATTACACTCACTATTATCAATCTAACTCATATTATTAGCCATATTATGCTTATATGATCGATAGAACCACAATTACTATACTTATTACTCTTATTATTATCAATCCAACTCATGTTATTAGCCATATTGTGCTTATGTGATCGACAGAACGACAATCACTATACTTATTACACTCACTGTTATCAATCTAACTCATATTATTAACCATATTATGCTTATATGATCGATAGGACTACCATTACTATACTTATTACTCTTATTATTATCAATCTAACTCATATTATTAGCCATATTATGCTTATATGATCGATAGAACGACAATTACTATACTTGTTACACTCACTATTATCAATCTAACTCATATTATTAGCCATATTATGCTTATATGATCGGTAGAACGATAATTACTATACTTTTTACTCTTATTATTATTAATCTAACACATATTATTAACCATATTATGCTTATATGATCGGTAGAACGATAATTACTATACTTATTACTCTTACTATTATTAATCTAACTCATATTATTAGCCATATTATGCTTATATGATCGATAGAACGACAATTACTATACTCATTACTCTTATTATTATCAATCTAACTCATATTATTAGCCATATTGTGCTTATATGATCGATAGAACGACAATTGATATACTTATTACGCTCACTATTTTCAATCTAACTCATATTATTAGTCATATTATGCTTATATGATCGATAGAACGACAATTACTATGCTTATTACTCTTATTATTATCAATCTAACTCATATTATTAGCCATATTATGCATAAGGTTCGATAGAACGACAATTACTATACTTATTACACTCACTGTTATCAATCTAACTCATATTATTAGTCATATTATGCTTATATGATCGATAGAACGACAATTTCTAAACTTATTACACTCACTATTATCAATCTAACTCATATTACTAACCATATTATGGAGATATGATCGATAGAACGACAATTACTATACTTACTACTCTTATCGTTATCAATCTAACTCATATGATTAGCCATATTATGCTTATATGATCGATATAACGACAATTACTATACTTATTACACTCACGATTATCACTCTAACTCATATTATTAACCATATTATGCAGATATGATCGATAGAACGACAATTACTATACATATTACTCTTATTATTATCAATCTAACTCATATTATTAGCCATATTATGCTTATATGATCGATAGAACGACATTTACTATACTTATTACACTCACAGTTATCAATCTAACTTATGTCATTAGCCATATTATGTTTATATGATCGATAGAACGACTATTCCTATACTTATTACTGTTATTATTATCAATCTAACTCATATTATTAGCCATATTATGCTTATATGATCGATAGAACGACAATTACTACACATATTACACTCACTATTATCAATCTAACTCATATTATTAACCATATTATGCAGATATGATCGATAGAACGACAATTACTATACTTATTACTCTTATTGTTATCAATCTAACTCATATTATTAGCCATATTATGCTTACATGATCGATAGAACGACAATTACTATACTTATTACACTCACTGTTATCAATCCAACTCATATTATTAACCATATTAAGCAGATATGATCGATAGAACGACAATTACTATACTTGTTACTCTTATTATTATCAATCTAACTCATATTATTAGCCATATTATGCTTACATGATCGATAGAACGACATTTACTATACTTATTACACTCACAGTTATCAATCTAACTCATATTATTAGCCATATTATGCTCATATGATCGATAGAACGACAATTACTGTACTTATTACACTCACTGTTATCAATCCAACTCATATTATTAACCATATTAAGCAGATATGATCGATAGAACGACAATTACTATATTTATTACTCTTATTACTATCAATCTAACTCATATTATTAGCCATATTATGCTTACATGATCGATAGAACGACAATTACTATACTTATTACTCTTATTGTTATCAATCTAACTCATATTGTTAGTCATATTATGCTTAAATGATCGAAAGAACGACAATTACTGTACTTATTACTCTTATTATTATCAATCTAACTCATATTATTAGCCATATTATGCTTACATGATCGATAGAACGACAATTACTATACTTATTACACTCACTGTAATCAATCCAACTCATATTATTAACCATATTAAGCAGATATGATCGATAGAACGACAATTACTATACTTATTACTCTTATTATTATCAATCTAACTCATATTATTAGCCATATTATGCTTATATGACCGATAGAACCACAATTACTATACTTACTACTCTTATTATTATCAATCTAACTCATATTATTAGCCATATTATGCTTATATGACCGATAGAACCACAATTACTATACTTATTACACTCACTATTATCAATCCAACTCATATTATTAACCATATTATGCAGATGTGATCGATAGGACGACAATTACTATACTTATTACTCTTATTATTATCAATCTAACTCATATTATTAGCCATATTATGCTTATATGATCGGTAGAACGACAGTTACTATACCTATTACTCTTATTATTATCAATCTACCTCATATTATTAGCCATATTATGCTTATATGATCGATAGTACGACAATTACTATACTCATTACTCTTATTATTATCAATCTAACTCGTATTATTAACCATATTATGCTGATATGATCGATAGAACGACAATTACTATACTTATTACTCTTATTATTATCAATCTAACTCATATTATTAGCCATATTGTGCTTATATGATCGATAGAACGACAATTGATATACTTATTACGCTCACTATTTTCAATCTAACTCATATTATTAGTCATATTATGCTTATATGATCGATAGAACGACAATTACTATACTTATTACACTCACTGTTATCGATCTAACTCATATTATTAGCCATATTATGGTTATATGATCGATAGAACGACAATTACTATACTCATTACACTCACTATTATCAATCTAACTCATATTATTAGCCATATTATGGTTATATGACCGATAGAACGACAATTACTATACTTATTACTCTTATTATTATCAATCTAACTCATATTATTAGCCATATTATGCTTACATGATCGATAGAACGACAATTACTATACTTATTACACTCACTGTAATCAATCCAACTCATATTATTAACCATATTAAGCAGATATGATCGATAGAACGACAATTACTATACTTATTACTCTTATTATTATCAATCTAACTCATATTATTAGCCATATTATGCTTATATGACCGATAGAACCACAATTACTATACTTATTACTCTTATTATTATCAATCTACCTCATATTATTAGCCATATTATGCTTATATGATCGATAGTACGACAATTACTATACTCATTACTCTTATTATTATCAATCTAACTCATATTATTAACCATATTATGCTGATATGATCGATAGAACGACAATTACTATACTTATTACTCTTATTATTATCTATCTAACTCATATTATTAGCCATATTGTGCTTATATGATCGATAGAACGACAATTGATATACTTATTACGCTCACTATTTTCAATCTAACTCATATTATTAGTCATATTATGCTTATATGATCGATAGAACGACAATTACTATACTTATTACTCTTATTATTATCAAACTAACTCATATTATTAGCCATATTATGCTTATATGATCGATAGAACGACAATTACTACACATATTACACTCACTATTATCAATCTAACTCATATTATTAGCCATATTATGCTTATATGATCGATAGAACCACAATTACTATACTTATTACTCTTATTATTATCAATCCAACTCATATTATTAGCCATATTGTGCTTATGTGATCGACAGAACGACAATCACTATACTTATTACACTCACTGTTATCAATCTAACTCATATTATTAACCATATTATGCTTATATGATCGATAGGACGACAATTACTATACTTATTACTCTTATTATTATCAATCTAACTCATATTATTAGCCATATTATGCTTATATGATCGATAGAACGACAATTACTATACTTGTTACTCTTATTATTATCAAACTAACTCATATTATTAGCCATATTATGCTTATATGATCGATAGAACGACAATTACTATACTTATTACTCTTATTGTTATCAACCTAACTCATATTATTAGCCATATTATGCTTATATGATCGGTAGAACGATAATTACTATACTTTTTACTCTTATTATTATCAATCTAACTCATATTATTAGCCATATTATGCATAACGTTCGATAGAACGACATTTACTATACTTATTACACTCACAGTTATCAATCTAACTCATATTATTAGCCATATTATGCTTATATGATCGGTAGAACGATAATTACTATACTTTTTACTCTTATTATTATTAATCTAACACATATTATTAACCATATTATGCTTATATGATCGGTAGAACGATAATTACTATACTTATTACTCTTACTATTATTAATCTAACTCATATTATTAGCCATATTATGCTTATATGATCGATAGAACGACAATTACTATACTCATTACTCTTATTATTATCAATCTAACTCATATTATTAGCCATATTGTGCTTATATGATCGATAGAACGACAATTGATATACTTATTACGCTCACTATTTTCAATCTAACTCATATTATTAGTCATATTATGGTTATATGACCGATAGAACGACAATTACTATACTTATTACTCTTATTATTATCAATCTAACTCATATTATTAGCCATATTATGCTTATATGATCGAGAGAACGACAATTACTATACTTAATACACTCACTATTATCAATCTAACTCATATTATTAACCATATTATGCAGATATGATCGGTAGAACGACCATTACTATACTAATTACTCTTATTATTATCAATGTAACTCATATTATCAGCCATATTATGCTTATATGATCGATAGAACGACAATTACTATACTTACTACTCTTATTATTATCAATCTAACTCATATCATTAGCCATATTATGTTTATATGATCGATAGAACGACAATTCCTATACTTATTACTCTTATTATTAACAATCTAACTCATATTATTAGCCATATTATGCTCATATGATCGATAGAACGACAATTACTACACATATTACACTCACTATTATCAATCTAACTCATATTATTAGCCATATTATGCTTATATGATCGATAGAACCACAATTACTATACTTATTACTCTTATTATTATCAATCCAACTCATATTATTAGCCATATTGTGCTTATGTGATCGACAGAACGACAATCACTATACTTATTACACTCACTGTTATCAATCTAACTCATATTATTAACCATATTATGCTTATATGATCGATAGGACGACAATTACTATACTTATTACTCTTATTATTATCAATCTAACTCATACTATTAGCCATATTATGCTTATATGATCGATAGAACGACAATTACTATACTTGTTACACTCACTATTATCAATCTAACTCATATTATTAGCCATATTATGCTTATATGATCGGTAGAACGATAATTACTATACTTTTTACTCTTATTATTATTAATCTAACACATATTATTAACCATATTATGCTTATATGATCGGTAGAACGATAATTACTATACTTATTACTCTTACTATTATTAATCTAACTCATATTATTAGCCATATTATGCTTATATGATCGATAGAACGACAATTACTATACTCATTACTCTTATTATTATCAATCTAACTCATATTATTAGCCATATTGTGCTTATATGATCGATAGAACGACAATTGATATACTTATTACGCTCACTATTTTCAATCTAACTCATATTATTAGTCATATTATGCTTATATGATCGATAGAACGACAATTACTATGCTTATTACTCTTATTATTATCAATCTAACTCATATTATTAGCCATATTATGCATAAGGTTCGATAGAACGACAATTACTATACTTATTACACTCACTGTTATCAATCTAACTCATATTATTAGTCATATTATGCTTATATGATCGATAGAACGACAATTTCTAAACTTATTACACTCACTATTATCAATCTAACTCATATTACTAACCATATTATGGAGATATGATCGATAGAACGACAATTACTATACTTACTACTCTTATCATTATCAATCTAACTCATATGATTAGCCATATTATGCTTATATGATCGATATAACGACAATTACTATACTTATTACACTCACTATTATCACTCTAACTCATATTATTAACCATATTATGCAGATATGATCGATAGAACGACAATTACTATACATATTACTCTTATTATTATCAATCTAACTCATATTATTAGCCATATTATGCTTATATGATCGATAGAACGACATTTACTATACTTATTACACTCACAGTTATCAATCTAACTCATATCATTAGCCATATTATGTTTATATGATCGATAGAACGACAATTCCTATACTTATTACTGTTATTATTATCAATCTAACTCATATTATTAGCCATATTATGCTTATATGATCGATAGAACGACAATTACTACACATATTACACTCACTATTATCAATCTAACTCATATTATTAACCATATTATGCAGATATGATCGATAGAACGACAATTACTATACTTATTACTCTTATTGTTATCAATCTAACTCATATTATTAGCCATATTTTGCTTACATGATCGATAGAACGACAATTACTATACTTATTACACTCACTGTTATCAATCCAACTCATATTATTAACCATATTAAGCAGATATGATCGATAGAACGACAATTACTATACTTGTTACTCTTATTATTATCAATCTAACTCATATTATTAGGAATATTATGCTTACATGATCGATAGAACGACATTTACTATACTTATTACACTCACAGTTATCAATCTAACTCATATTATTAGCCATATTATGGTTATATGACCGATAGAACGACAATTACTATACTTATTACTCTTGTTATTATCAATCTAACTCATATTATTAGCCATATTATGCTTATATGATCGAGAGAACGACAATTACTATACTTAATACACTCACTATTATCAATCTAACTCATATTATTAACCATATTATGCAGATATGATCGGTAGAACGACCATTACTATACTAATTACTCTTATTATTATCAATCTACCTCATATTATTAGCCATATTATGCTTATATGATCGATAGTACGACAATTACTATACTCATTACTCTTATTATTATCAATCTAACTCATATTATTAACCATATTATGCTGATATGATCGATAGAACGACAATTACTATACTTATTACTCTTATTATTATCTATCTAACTCATATTGTTAGCCATATTGTGCTTATATGATCGATAGAACGACAATTGATATACTTATTACGCTCACTATTTTCAATCTAACTCATATTATTAGTCATATTATGCTTATATGATCGATAGAACGACAATTACTATACTTATTACTCTTATTATTATCAAACTAACTCATATTATTAGCCATATTATGCTTATATGATCGATAGAACGACAATTACTATACTTATTACTCTTATTGTTATCAACCTAACTCATATTATTAGCCATATTATGCTTATATGATCGGTAGAACGACAATTACTATACTTATTACACTCACTGTTATCAATTTAACTCATATTATTAGCCATATTATGGTTATATGACCGATAGAACGACAATTACTATACTTATTACTCTTATTATTATCAATCTAACTCATATTATTAGCCATATTATGCTTATATGATCGAGAGAACGACAATTACTATACTTAATACACTCACTATTATCAATCTAACTCATATTATTAACCATATTATGCAGATATGATCGGTAGAACGACCATTACTATACTAATTACTCTTATTATTATCAATGTAACTCATATTATCAGCCATATTATGCTTATATGATCGATAGAACGACAATTACTATACTTACTACTCTTATTATTATCAATCTAACTCATATCATTAGCCATATTATGTTTATATGATCGATAGAACGACAATTCCTATACTTATTACTCTTATTATTAACAATCTAACTCATATTATTAGCCATATTATGCTCATATGATCGATAGAACGACAATTACTACACATATTACACTCACTATTATCAATCTAACTCATATTATTAGCCATATTATGCTTATATGATCGATAGAACCACAATTACTATACTTATTACTCTTATTATTATCAATCCAACTCATATTATTAGCCATATTGTGCTTATGTGATCGACAGAACGACAATCACTATACTTATTACACTCACTGTTATCAATCTAACTCATATTATTAACCATATTATGCTTATATGATCGATAGGACGACAATTACTATACTTATTACTCTTATTATTATCAATCTAACTCATATTATTAGCCATATTATGCTTATATGATCGATAGAACGACAATTACTATACTTGTTACACTCGCTATTATCAATCTAACTCATATTATTAGCCATATTATGCTTATATGATCGGTAGAACGATAATTACTATACTTTTTACTCTTATTATTATTAATCTAACACATATTATTAACCATATTATGCTTATATGATCGGTAGAACGATAATTACTATACTTATTACTCTTACTATTATTAATCTAACTCATATTATTAGCCATATTATGCTTATATGATCGATAGAACGACAATTACTATACTCATTACTCTTATTATTATCAATCTAACTCATATTATTAGCCATATTGTGCTTATATGATCGATAGAACGACAATTGATATACTTATTACGCTCACTATTTTCAATCTAACTCATATTATTAGTCATATTATGCTTATATGATCGATAGAACGACAATTACTATGCTTATTACTCTTATTATTATCAATCTAACTCATATTATTAGCCATATTATGCATAAGGTTCGATAGAACGACAATTACTATACTTATTACACTCACTGTTATCAATCTAACTCATATTATTAGTCATATTATGCTTATATGATCGATAGAACGACAATTTCTAAACTTATTACACTCACTATTATCAATCTAACTCATATTACTAACCATATTATGGAGATATGATCGATAGAACGACAATTACTATACTTACTACTCTTATCATTATCAATCTAACTCATATGATTAGCCATATTATGCTTATATGATCGATATAACGACAATTACTATACATATTACACTCACTATTATCACTCTAACTCATATTATTAACCATATTATGCAGATATGATCGATAGAACGACAATTACTATACATATTACTCTTATTATTATCAATCTAACTCATATTATTAGCCATATTATGCTTATATGATCGATAGAACGACATTTACTATACTTATTACACTCACAGTTATCAATCTAACTCATATCATTAGCCATATTATGTTTATATGATCGATAGAACGACAATTCCTATACTTATTACTGTTATTATTATCAATCTAACTCATATTATTAGCCATATTATGCTTATATGATCGATAGAACGACAATTACTACACATATTACACTCACTATTATCAATCTAACTCATATTATTAACCATATTATGCAGATATGATCGATAGAACGACAATTACTATACTTATTACTCTTATTGTTATCAATCTAACTCATATTATTAGCCATATTTTGCTTACATGATCGATAGAACGACAATTACTATACTTATTACACTCACTGTTATCAATCCAACTCATATTATTAACCATATTAAGCAGATATGATCGATAGAACGACAATTACTATACTTGTTACTCTTATTATTATCAATCTAACTCATATTATTAGCCATATTATGCTTACATGATCGATAGAACGACATTTACTATACTTATTACACTCACAGTTATCAATCTAACTCATATTATTAGCCATATTATGGTTATATGACCGATAGAACGACAATTACTATACTTATTACTCTTGTTATTATCAATCTAACTCATATTATTAGCCATATTATGCTTATATGATCGAGAGAACGACAATTACTATACTTAATACACTCACTATTATCAATCTAACTCATATTATTAACCATATTATGCAGATATGATCGGTAGAACGACCATTACTATACTAATTACTCTTATTATTATCAATCTACCTCATATTATTAGCCATATTATGCTTATATGATCGATAGTACGACAATTACTATACTCATTACTCTTATTATTATCAATCTAACTCATATTATTAACCATATTATGCTGATATGATCGATAGAACGACAATTACTATACTTATTACTCTTATTATTATCTATCTAACTCATATTATTAGCCATATTGTGCTTATATGATCGATAGAACGACAATTGATATACTTATTACGCTCACTATTTTCAATCTAACTCATATTATTAGTCATATTATGCTTATATGATCGATAGAACGACAATTACTATACTTATTACTCTTATTATTATCAAACTAACTCATATTATTAGCCATATTATGCTTATATGATCGATAGAACGACAATTACTATACTTATTACTCTTATTGTTATCAACCTAACTCATATTATTAGCCATATTATGCTTATATGATCGGTAGAACGACAATTACTATACTTATTACTCTTATTGTTATCAACCTATCTCATATTATTGGCCATATTATGCTTATATGATCGGTAGAACGATAATTACTATACTTTTTACTCTTATTATTATTAATCTAACTCATATTATTAGCCATATTATGCTTATATGATCGGTAGAACGATAATTACTGTACCTATTACTCTTATTATTATCAATCTAACTCATATTATTAGCCACATTATGCTTATATGATCGATAGAACGACAATTACTATACTTATTACTCTTATTATTATCAAACTAACTCATATTATTAGCCATATTATGCTTATATGATCGATAGAACGACAATTACTATACTTATTACTCTTATTGTTATCAACCTAACTCATATTATTAGCCATATTATGCTTATATGATCGGTAGAACGATAATTACTATACTTTTTACTCTTATTATTATCAATCTAACTCATATTATTAGCCATATTATGCATAACGTTCGATAGAACGACATTTACTATACTTATTACACTCACAGTTATCAATCTAACTCATATTATTAGCCATATTATGGTTATATGATCGATAGAACGACAATTACTATACTTATTACACTCACTGTTATCAATCCAACTCATATTATTAACCATATTAAGCAGATGTGATCGATAGAACGACAATTACTATACTTACTACTCTTATTATTATCAATCTAACTCATATCATTAGCCATATTATGTTTATATGATCGATAGAACGACAATTCCTATACTTATTACTCTTATTATTATCAATCTAACTCATATTATTAGCCATATTATGCTCATATGATCGATAGAACGACAATTACTACACATATTACACTCACTATTATCAATCTAACTCATATTATTAGCCATATTATGCTTATATGATCGATAGAACCACAATTACTATACTTATTACTCTTATTATTATCAATCCAACTCATATTATTAGCCATATTGTGCTTATGTGATCGACAGAACGACAATCACTATACTTATTACACTCACTGTTATCAATCTAACTCATATTATTAACCATATTATGCTTATATGATCGATAGGACGACAATTACTATACTTATTACTCTTATTATTATCAATCTAACTCATATTATTAGCCATATTATGCTTATATGATCGATAGAACGACAATTACTATACTTGTTACACTCACTATTATCAATCTAACTCATATTATTAGCCATATTATGCTTATATGATCGGTAGAACGATAATTACTATACTTTTTACTCTTATTATTATTAATCTAACACATATTATTAACCATATTATGCTTATATGATCGGTAGAACGATAATTACTATACTTATTACTCTTACTATTATTAATCTAACTCATATTATTAGCCATATTATGCTTATATGATCGATAGAACGACAATTACTATACTCATTACTCTTATTATTATCAATCTAACTCATATTATTAGCCATATTGTGCTTATATGATCGATAGAACGACAATTGATATACTTATTACGCTCACTATTTTCAATCTAACTCATATTATTAGTCATATTATGCTTATATGATCGATAGAACGACAATTACTATGCTTATTACTCTTATTATTATCAATCTAACTCATATTATTAGCCATATTATGCATAAGGTTCGATAGAACGACAATTACTATACTTATTACACTCACTGTTATCAATCTAACTCATATTATTAGTCATATTATGCTTATATGATCGATAGAACGACAACTTCTAAACTTATTACACTCACTATTATCAATCTAACTCATATTACTAACCATATTATGGAGATATGATCGATAGAACGACAATTACTATACTTACTACTCTTATCATTATCAATCTAACTCATATGATTAGCCATATTATGCTTATACGATCGATATAACGACAATTACTATACTTATTACACTCACTATTATCACTCTAACTCATATTATTAACCATATTAAGCAGATATGATCGATAGAACGACAATTACTATACATATTACTCTTATTATTATCAATCTAACTCATATTATTAGCCATATTATGCTTATATGATCGATAGAACGACATTTACTATACTTATTACACTCACAGTTATCAATCTAACTCATATCATTAGCCATATTATGTTTATATGATCGATAGAACGACAATTCCTATACTTATTACTGTTATTATTATCAATCTAACTCATATTATTAGCCATATTATGCTTATATGATCGATAGAACGACAATTACTACACATATTACACTCACTATTATCAATCTAACTCATATTATTAACCATATTATGCAGATATGATCGATAGAACGACAATTACTATACTTATTACTCTTATTGTTATCAATCTAGCTCATATTATTAGCCATATTATGCTTATATGATCGATAGAACGACAATTACTACACTTATTACACTCACTTTTATCAATCTAACTCATATTATTAACCATATTATGCAGATATGATCGATAGAACGACAATTACTATACTTATTGCACTCACTATTATCAATCTAAATCATATTATTAACCATATTACGCAGATATGATCGATAGAACGACAATTACTAAACTCATTACTCTTATTATTATCAATCTAACTCATATTATTAGCCATATTGAACTTATATGATCGATAGAACGACAATTACTATACTTATTACACTCACTATTATCAATCTAAATAATATTATTAGCCATATTATGCTTATATGATCGATAGAACGACAATTACTATACTTGTTATTCTTATTATTATCAATCTAACTCATATTATTAGCCATATTATGCTTACATGATCGATAGAACGACATTTACTATACTTATTACACTCACAGTTATCAATCTAACTCATATTATTAGCCATATTATGGTTATATGATCGATAGAACGACAATTACTATACTTATTACACTCACTGTTATCAATCCAACTCATATTATTAACCATATTAAGCAGATGTGATCGGTAGAACGACAATTACTATACTTATTACTCTCATATTATCAATCTAACTCAAATTATTAGCCATATTATGCTTATATGATCGTTAGAACGACAATTACTATACTTATTACTCTTATTATTATCAATCTAACTCATATTAAGGGCCATATTATGCTTATATGATCGATAGAACGACAATTACTATACTTATTACACTCACTGTTATCAATCTAACTCATATTATTAGCCATATTATGGTTATATGACCGATAGAACGACAATTACTATACTTATTACTCTTATTATTATCAATCTAACTCATATTATTGGCCATATTATGCTTATATGATCGATAGAACGACAATTACTATACTTATTACACTCACTATTATCAATCTAACTCATATTATTAACCATATTATGCAGATATGATCGATAGAACGACCATTACTATACTAATTACTCTTATTATTGTCAATGTAACTCATATTATCAGCCATATTATGCTTATATGATCGATAGAACGACAATTACTATACTTACTACTCTTATTATTATCAATCTAACTCATATCATTAGCCATATTATGTTTATATGATCGATAGAACGATAATTCCTATACTTATTACTCTTATTATTATCATTCTAACTCATATTATTAGCCATATTATGCTTATATGATCGATAGAACGACAATTACTACACATATTACACTCACTATTATCAATCTAACTCATATTATTAACCATATTATGCAGATATGATCGATAGAACGACAATTGCTATACTTATTACTCTTATTATTATCAATCTAACTCATATTATTAGCCATATTATGCTTATATGACCGATAGAACCACAATTACTATACTTATTACTCTTATTATTATCAATCTAACTCATATTATTAGCCATATTATGCTTATATGACCGATAGAACCACAATTACTATACTTATTACACTCACTATTATCAATCCAACTCATATTATTAACCATATTATGCAGATGTGATCGATAGGACGACAATTACTATACTTATTACTCTTATTATTATCAATCTAACTCATATTATTAGCCATATTATGCTTATATGATCGGTAGAACGACAATTACTATACCTATTACTCTTATTATTATCAATCTACCTCATATTATTAGCCATATTATGCTTATATGATCGATAGTACGACAATTACTATACTCATTACTCTTATTATTATCAATCTAACTCGTATTATTAACCATATTATGCTGATATGATCGATAGAACGACAATTACTATACTTATTACTCTTATTATTATCAATCTAACTCATATTATTAGCCATATTGTGCTTATATGATCGATAGAACGACAATTGATATACTTATTACGCTCACTATTTTCAATCTAACTCATATTATTAGTCATATTATGCTTATATGATCGATAGAACGACAATTACTATACTTATTACACTCACTGTTATCGATCTAACTCATATTATTAGCCATATTATGGTTATATGATCGATAGAACGACAATTACTATACTCATTACACTCACTATTATCAATCTAACTCATATTATTAGCCATATTATGGTTATATGACCGATAGAACGACAATTACTATACTTATTACTCTTATTATTATCAATCTAACTCATATTATTAGCCATATTATGCTTACATGATCGATAGAACGACAATTACTATACTTATTACACTCACTGTAATCAATCCAACTCATATTATTAACCATATTAAGCAGATATGATCGATAGAACGACAATTACTGTACTTATTACTCTTATTATTATCAATCTAACTCATATTATTAGCCATATTATGCTTATATGACCGATAGAACCACAATTACTATACTTATTACTCTTATTATTATCAATCTAACTCATATTATTAGCCATATTATGCTTATATGACCGATAGAACCACAATTACTATACTTATTACACTCACTATTATCAATCCAACTCATATTATTAACCATATTATGCAGATGTGATCGATAGGACGACAATTACTATACTTATTACTCTTATTATTATCAATCTAACTCATATTATTAGCCATATTATGCTTATATGATCGGTAGAACGACAATTACTATACCTATTACTCTTATTATTATCAATCTACCTCATATTATTAGCCATATTATGCTTATATGATCGATAGTACGACAATTACTATACTCATTACTCTTATTATTATCAATCTAACTCATATTATTAACCATATTATGCTGATATGATCGATAGAACGACAATTACTATACTTATTACTCTTATTATTATCTATCTAACTCATATTATTAGCCATATTGTGCTTATATGATCGATAGAACGACAATTGATATACTTATTACGCTCACTATTTTCAATCTAACTCATATTATTAGCCATATTATGCTTATATGATCGGTAGAACGACAATTACTATACTTATTACTCTTATTGTTATCAACCTATCTCATATTATTGGCCATATTATGCTTATATGATCGGTAGAACGATAATTACTATACTTTTTACTCTTATTATTATTAATCTAACTCATATTATTAGCCATATTATGCTTATATGATCGGTAGAACGATAATTACTGTACCTATTACTCTTATTATTATCAATCTAACTCATATTATTAGCCACATTATGCTTATATGATCGATAGAACGACAATTACTATACTTATTACTCTTATTATTATCAAACTAACTCATATTATTAGCCATATTATGCTTATATGATCGATAGAACGACAATTACTATACTTATTACTCTTATTGTTATCAACCTAACTCATATTATTAGCCATATTATGCTTATATGATCGGTAGAACGATAATTACTATACTTTTTACTCTTATTATTATCAATCTAACTCATATTATTAGCCATATTATGCATAAGGTTCGATAGAACGACAATTACTATACTTATTACACTCACTGTTATCAATCTAACTCATATTATTAGTCATATTATGCTTATATGATCGATAGAACGACAATTACTATACTTATTACTCTTATTATTATCAATCTAACTTATATGATTAGCCATATTATGCTTATATGATCGATATAACGACAATTACTATACTTATTACACTCACTATTATCAATCTAACTCATATTATTAACCATATTATGCTTATATGATCGGTAGAACGATAATTACTATACTTATTACTCCTACTATTATCAATCTAACTCATATTATTAGCCATATTATGGTTATATGACCGATAGAACGACAATTACTATACTTATTACTCTTATTATTATCAATCTAACTCATATTATTAGCCATATTATGCTTACATGATCGATAGAACGACAATTACTATACTTATTACACTCACTGTTATCAATCCAACTCATATTATTAACCATATTAAGCAGATATGATCGATAGAACGACAATTACTATACTTGTTACTCTTATTATTATCAATCTAACTCATATTATTAGCCATATCATGCTTACATGATCGATAGAACGACATTTACTATACTTATTACACTCACAGTTATCAATCTAACTCATATTATTAGCCATATTATGGTTATATGATCGATAGAACGACAATTACTATACTTATTACACTCACTGTTATCAATCCAACTCATATTATTAACCATATTAAGCAGATGTGATCGATAGAACGACAATTACTATACTTATTACTCTTATATTATCAATCTAACTCAAATTATTAGCCATATTATGCTTATATGATCGAGAGAACGACAATTACTATACTTAATACACTCACTATTATCAATCTAACTCATATTATTAACCATATTATGCAGATATGATCGGTAGAACGACCATTACTATACTAATTACTCTTATTATTATCAATGTAACTCATATTATCAGCCATATTATGCTTATATGATCGATAGAACGACAATTACTATACTTACTACTCTTATTATTATCAATCTAACTCATATCATTAGCCATATTATGTTTATATGATCGATAGAACGATCAATTCCTATACTTATTACTCTTATTATTATCAATCTAACTCATATTATTAGCCATATTATGCTTATATGATCGATAGAACGACAATTACTACACATATTACACTCACTATTATCAATCTAACTCATATTATTAGCCATATTATGCTTATATGATCGATAGAACCACAATTACTATACTTATTACTCTTATTATTATCAATCCAACTCATATTATTAGCCATATTGTGCTTATGTGATCGACAGAACGACAATCACTATACTTATTACACTCACTGTTATCAATCTAACTCATATTATTAACCATATTATGCTTATATGATCGATAGGACGACAATTACTATACTTATTACTCTTATTATTATCAATCTAACTCATATTATTAGCCATATTATGCTTATATGATCGATAGAACGACAATTACTATACTTGTTACACTCACTATTATTAATCTAACTCATATTATTAGCCATATTATGCTTATATGATCGATAGAACGACAATTACTATACTCATTACTCTTATTATTATCAATCTAACTCATATTATTAGCCATATTGTGCTTATATGATCGATAGAACGACAATTGATATACTTATTACGCTCACTATTTTCAATCTAACTCATATTATTAGTCATATTATGCTTATATGATCGATAGAACGACAATTACTATGCTTATTACTCTTATTATTATCAATCTAACTCATATTATTAGCCATATTATGCATAAGGTTCGATAGAACGACAATTACTATACTTATTACACTCACTGTTATCAATCTAACTCATATTATTAGTCATATTATGCTTATATGATCGATAGAACGACAATTACTATACTTATTACTCTTATTATTATCAATCTAACTCATATTATTAACCATATTATGCTTATATGATCGGTAGAACGACAATTACTATACTTATTACTCTTATTATTATCAATCTAACTCATATTATTAGCCATATTGAGCTTATATGATCGATAGAACGACAATTTCTAAACTTATTACACTCACTATTATCAATCTAACTCATATTACTAACCATATTATGGAGATATGATCGATAGAACGACAATTACTATACTTACTACAATTATCATTATCAATCTAACTCATATGATTAGCCATATTATGCTTATATGATCGATATAACGACAATTACTATACTTATTACACTCACTGTTATCAATCCAACTCATATTATTAACCATATTAAGCAGATATGATCGATAGAACGACAATTACTATACTTGTTACTCTTATTATTATCAATCTAACTCATATTATTAGCCATATTATGGTTATATGATCGATAGAACGACAATTACTATACTTATTACACTCACTGTTATCAATCCAACTCATATTATTAACCATATTAAGCAGATGTGATCGATAGAACGACAATTACTATACTTATTACTCTTATATTATCAATCTAACTCAAATTATTAGCCATATTATGCTTATATGATCGATAGAACGACAATTACTATACTTATTACTCTTATTATTATCAATCTAACTCATATTATTAGCCATATTATGCTTATATGATCGATAGAACGACAATTACTATACTTATTACACTCACTGTTATCAATTTAACTCATATTATTAGCCATATTATGGTTATATGACCGATAGAACGACAATTACTATACTTATTACTCTTATTATTATCAATCTAACTCATATTATTAGCCATATTATGCTTATATGATCGAGAGAACGACAATTACTATACTTAATACACTCACTATTATCAATCTAACTCATATTATTAACCATATTATGCAGATATGATCGGTAGAACGACCATTACTATACTAATTACTCTTATTATTATCAATGTAACTCATATTATCAGCCATATTATGCTTATATGATCGATCGAACGACAATTACTATACTTACTACTCTTATTATTATCAATCTAACTCATATCATTAGCCATATTATGTTTATATGATCGATAGAACGATCAATTCCTATACTTATTACTCTTATTATTATCAATCTAACTCATATTATTAGCCATATTATGCTTATATGATCGATAGAACGACAATTACTACACATATTACACTCACTATTATCAATCTAACTCATATTATTAGCCATATTATGCTTATATGATCGATAGAACCACAATTACTATACTTATTACTCTTATTATTATCAATCCAACTCATATTATTAGCCATATTGTGCTTATGTGATCGACAGAACGACAATCACTATACTTATTACACTCACTGTTATCAATCTAACTCATATTATTAACCATATTATGCTTATATGATCGATAGGACGACAATTACTATACTTATTACTCTTATTATTATCAATCTAACTCATATTATTAGCCATATTATGCTTATATGATCGATAGAACGACAATTACTATACTTGTTACACTCACTATTATCAATCTAACTCATATTATTAGCCATATTATGCTTATATGATCGGTAGAACGATAATTACTATGCTTTTTACTCTTATTATTATTAATCTAACACATATTATTAACCATATTATGCTTATATGATCGGTAGAACGATAATTACTATACTTATTACTCTTACTATTATTAATCTAACTCATATTATTAGCCATATTATGCTTATATGATCGATAGAACGACAATTACTATACTCATTACTCTTATTATTATCAATCTAACTCATATTATTAGCCATATTGTGCTTATATGATCGATAGAACGACAATTGATATACTTATTACGCTCACTATTTTCAATCTAACTCATATTATTAGTCATATTATGCTTATATGATCGATAGAACGACAATTACTATGCTTATTACTCTTATTATTATCAATCTAACTCATATTATTAGCCATATTATGCATAAGGTTCGATAGAACGACAATTACTATACTTATTACACTCACTGTTATCAATCTAACTCATATTATTAGTCATATTATGCTTATATGATCGATAGAACGACAATTACTATACTTATTACTCTTATTATTATCAATCTAACTCATATTATTAGCCATATTGAGCTTATATGATCGATAGAACGACAATTTCTAAACTTATTACACTCACTATTATCAATCTAACTCATATTACTAACCATATTATGGAGATATGATCGATAGAACGACAATTACTATACTTACTACTCTTATCATTATCAATCTAACTCATATGATTAGCCATATTATGCTTATATGATCGATATAACGACAATTACTATACTTATTACACTCACTGTTATCAATCCAACTCATATTATTAACCATATTAAGCAGATATGATCGATAGAACGACAATTACTCTACTTATTACTCTTATTGTTATCAATCTAGCTCATATTATTAGCCATATTATGCTTATATGATCGATAGAACGACAATTACTACACTTATTACACTCACCTTTATCAATCTAACTCATATTATTAACCATATTATGCAGATATGATCGATAGAACGACAATTACTATACTTATTGCACTCACTATTATCAATCTAAATCATATTATTAACCATATTACGCAGATATGATCGATAGAACGACAATTACTATACTCATTACACTTATTATTATCAATCTAACTCATATTATTAGCCATATTGAACTTATATGATCGATAGAACGACAATTACTATACTTATTACACTCACTATTATCAATCTAAATAATATTATTAGCCATATTATGCTTATATGATCGATAGAACGACAATTACTATACTTGTTATTCTTATTATTATCAATCTAACTCATATTATTAGCCATATTATGCTTACATGATCGATAGAACAACATTTACTATACTTATTACACTCACAGTTATCAATCTAACTCATATTATTAGCCATATTATGGTTATATGATCGATAGAACGACAATTACTATACTTATTACACTCACTGTTATCAATCCAACTCATATTATTAACCATATTAAGCAGATGTGATCGATAGAACGACAATTACTATACTTATTACTCTTATATTATCAATCTAACTCAAATTATTAGCCATATTATGCTTATATGATCGATAGAACGACAATTACTATACTTATTACTCTTATTATTATCATTCTAACTCATATTATTAGCCACATTATGCAGATATGATCGATAGAACGACAATTGCTATACTTATTACACTCACAGTTATCAATCTAACTCATATTATTAGCCATATTATGCTTATATGATCGATAGAACGACAATTACTATACTTATTACTCTTATTATTATCAATCTAACTCATATTGTTAGGCATATTATGCTTAAATGATCGACAGAACGACAATTACTATACTTACTACTCTTATTATTATCAATCTAACTCATATCATTAGCCATATTATGTTTATATGATCGATAGAACGACAATTCCTATACTTATTACTCTTATTACTATCAATCTAACTCATATTATTAGCCATATTATGCTTACATGATCGATAGAACGACAATGACTATACTTATTACTCTTATTGTTATCAATCTAACTCATATTGTTAGTCATATTATGCTTAAATGATCGACAGAACGACAATTCCTATACTTTTTACTCTTATTATTATCAATCTAACTCATATTATTAGCCATAATATGCTTACATGATCGATAGAACGACATTTACTATACATATTACACTCACAGTTATCAATCTAACTCATATGATTAGCCATATTATGCTTATATGATCGATATAACAACAATTACTATACTTATTACACTCACTATTATCAATCTAACTCATATTATTAACCATATTATGCTTATATGATCGATAGAACGACAATTACTATACTTATTACTCTTATTGTTATCAACCTAACTCATATTATTAGCCATATTATGCTTATATGATCGGTAGAACGATAATCACTATACTTTTTACTCTTATTATTATTAATCTAACACATATTATTAACCATATTATGCTTATATGATCGGTAGAACAATAATTACTACACTTACTACTCTTATTATTATTAATCTAACTCATATTATTAGCCATATTATGCTTATATGGTCGATAGAACGACAATTACTATACTCATTACTCTTATTATTATCAATCTAACTCATATTATTAGCCATATTATGCTTATATGATCGATAGAACCAAAATTACTGTGCTTATTACTCTTATCATTATCAATCTATCTCATATTATTAGCCATATTATGCTTATATGATCGATATAACGACAATTACTATACTTATTACACTCACTATTATCACTCTAACTCATATTATTAACCATATTATGCAGACATGATCGATAGAACGACAATTACTATACATATTACTCTTATCATTATCAATCTAACTCATATTATTAGCCATATTATGCTTATATGATCGATAGTACGACAATTACTATACTCAGTACTCTTATAATTATCAATCTAACTCATATTATTAATCATATTATGCTTATATGATCGTTAGAACGACAATTACTATACTTATTACACTCACTGTTATCAATCTAACTCATATTATTAGCCATATTATGGTTATATGATCGATAGAACGACAATTACTATACTCATTACACTCACTATTATCAATCTAACTCATATTATTAGCCATATTATGGTTATATGACCGATAGAACGACAATTACTATACTTATTACTCTTATTATTATCAATCTAACTCATATTATTAGCCATATTATGCTTACATGATCGATAGAACGACAATTACTATACTTATTACACTCACTGTTATCAATCCAACTCATATTATTAACCATATTAAGCAGATATGATCGATAGAACGACAATTACTATACTTGTTACTCTTATTATTATCAATCTAACTCATATTATTAGCCATATTATGCTTACATGATCGATAGAACGACATTTACAATACTTATTACACTCACAGTTATCAATCTAACTCATATTATTAGCCATATTATGGTTATATGATCGATAGAATGACAATTACTATACTTATTACACTCACTGTTATCAATCCAACTCATATTATTAACCATATTAAGCAGATGTGATCGATAGAACGACAATTACTATACTTATTACTCTTATATTATCAATCTAACTCAAATTATTAGCCATATTATGCTTATATGATCGATAGAACGACAATTACTATACTTATTACTCTTATTATTATCAATCTAACTCATATTATTAGCCATATTATGCTTATATGATCGATAGAACGACAATTACTATACTTATTACACTTACTGTTATCAATTTAACTCATATTATTAGCCATATTATGGTTATATGACCAATAGAACGACAATTACTATACTTATTACTCTTATTATTATCAATCTAACTCATATTATTAGCCATATTATGCTTATATGATCGAGAGAACGACAATTACTATACTTAATACACTCACTATTATCAATCTAACTCATATTATTAACCATATTATGCGGATATGATCGGTAGAACGACCATTACTATACTAATTACTCTTATTATTATCAATGTAACTCATATTATCAGCCATATTATGCTTATATGATCGATAGAACGACAATTACTATACTTACTACTCTTATTATTATCAATCTAACTCATATCATTAGCCATATTATGTTTATATGATCGATAGAACGACAATTCCTATACTTATTACTCTTATTATTATCAATCTAACTCATATTATTAGCCATATTATGCTTATATGATCGATAGAAGGACAATTACTACACATATTACACTCACTATTATCAATCTAACTCATATTATTAGCCATATTATGCTTATATGATCGATAGAACCACAATTACTACACTTATTACTCTTATTATTATCAATCCAACTCATATTATTAGCCATATTGTGCTTACGTGATCGACAGAACGACAATCACTATACTTATTACACTCACTGTTATCAATCTAACTCATATTATTAACCATATTATGCTTATATGATCGATAGGACGACAATTACTATACTTATTACTCTTATTATTATCAATCTAACTCATATTATTAGCCATATTATGCTTATATGATCGATAGAACGACAATTACTATACTTGTTACACTCACTATTATCAATCTAACTCATATTATTAGCCATATTATGCTTATATGATCGGTAGAACGATAATTACTATACTTTTTACTCTTATTATTATTAATCTAACACATATTATTAACCATATTATGCTTATATGATCGGTAGAACGATAATTACTATACTTATTACTCTTACTATTATTAATCTAACTCATATTATTAGCCATATTATGCTTATATGATCGATAGAACGACAATTACTATACTCATTACTCTTATTATTATCAATCTAACTCATATTATTAGCCATATTGTGCTTATATGATCGATAGAACGACAATTGATATACTTATTACGCTCACTATTTTCAATCTAACTCATATTATTAACCATATTATGCAGATATGATCGATAGAACGACAATTACTATACATATTACTCTTATTATTATCAATCTAACTCATATTATTAGCCATATTATGCTTATATGATCGATAGTACGACAATTACTATACTCAGTACTCTTATAATTATCAATCTAACTCATATTATTAATCATATTATGCTTATATGATCGTTAGAACGACAATTACTATACTTATTACACTCACTGTTATCAATCTAACTCATATTATTAGCCATATTATGGTTATATGATCGTTAGAACGACAATTACTATACTTATTACACTCACTGTTATCAATCTAACTCATATTATTAACCATATTATGCTTATATGATCGATAGGACGACAATTACTATACTTATTACTCTTATTATTATCAATCTAACTCATATTATTAGCCATATTATGCTTATATGATCGATAGAACGACAATTACTATACTTGTTACACTCACTGTTATCAATCTAACTCATATTATTAGTCATATTATGCTTATATGATCGATAGAACGACAATTACTATACTTATTACTCTTATTATTATCAATCTAACTCATATTATTAGCCATATTGAGCTTATATGATCGATAGAACGACAATTTCTAAACTTATTACACTCACTATTATCAATCTAACTCATATTACTAACCATATTATGGAGATATGATCGATAGAACGACAATTACTATACTTACTACTCTTATCATTATCAATCTAACTCATATGATTAGCCATATTATGCTTATATGATCGATATAACGACAATTACTATACTTATTACACTCACTATTATCACTCTAACTCATATTATTAACCATATTATGCAGATATGATCGATAGAACGACAATTACTATACATATTACTCTTATTATTATCAATCTAACTCATATTATTAGCCATATTATGCTTATATGATCGATAGTACGACAATTACTATACTCAGTACTCTTATAATTATCAATCTAACTCATATTATTAATCATATTATGCTTATATGATCGTTAGAACGACAATTACTATACTTATTACACTCACTGTTATCAATCTAACTCATATTATTAGCCATATTATGGTTATATGATCGATAGAACGACAATTACTATACTCATTACACTCACTATTATCAATCTAACTCATATTATTAGCCATATTATGGTTATATGGCCGATAGAACGACAATTACTATACTTATTACTCTTATTATTATCAATCTAACTCATATTATTAGCCATATTATGCTTACATGATCAATAGAACGACAATTACTATACTTATTACACTCACTGTTATCAATCCAACTCATATTATTAACCATATTAAGCAGATATGATCGATAGAACGACAATTACTATACTTGTTACTCTTATTATTATCAATCTAACTCATATTATTAGCCATATTATGCTTACATGATCGATAGAACGACATTTACTATACTTATTACACTCACAGTTATCAATCTAACTCATATTATAAGCCATATTATGGTTATGTGATCGATAGAACGACAATTACTATACTTATTACACTCACTGTTATCAATCCAACTCATATTATTAACCATATTAAGCAGATGTGATCGATAGAACGACAATTACTATACTTATTACTCTTATATTATCAATCTAACTCAAATTATTAGCCATATTATGCTTATATGATCGATAGAACGACAATTACTATCCTTATTACTCTTATTATTATCAATCTAACTCATATTACTAGCCATATTATGATTATATGATCGATAGAACGACAATTACTATACTTATTACACTCACTGTTATCAATTTAACTCATATTATTAGCCATATTATGGTTATATGACCGATAGAACGACAATTACTATACTTATTACTCTTATTATTATCAATCTAACTCATATTATTAGCCATATTATGCTTATATGATCGAGAGAACGACAATTACTATACTTAATACACTCACTATTATCAATCTAACTCATATTATTAACCATATTATGCAGATATGATCGGTAGAACGACCATTACTATACTAATTACTCTTATTATTATCAATGTAACTCATATTATCAGCCATATTATGCTTATATGATCGATAGAACGACAATTACTATACTTACTACTCTTATTATTATCAATCTAACTCATATCATTAGCCATATTATGTTTATATGATCGATAGAACGACAATTCCTATACTTATTACTCTTATTATTATCAATCTAACTCATATTATTAGCCATATTATGCTTATATGATCGATAGAACGACAATTACTACACATATTACACTCACTATTATCAATCTAACTCATATTATTAGCCATATTATGCTTATATGATCGATAGAACGACAATTACTATACTTATTACACTCACTGTTATCAATTTAACTCATATTATTAGCCATATTATGGTTATATGACCGATAGAACGACAATTACTATACTTATTACTCTTATTATTATCAATCTAACTCATATTATTAGCCATATTATGCTTATATGATCGAGAGAACGACAATTACTATACTTAATACACTCACTATTATCAATCTAACTCATATTATTAACCATATTATGCAGATATGATCGGTAGAACGACCATTACTATACTAACTACTCTTATTATTATCAATGTAACTCATATTATCAGCCATATTATGCTTATATGATCGATAGAACGACAATTACTATACTTACTACTCTTATTATTATTAATCTAACTCATATCATTAGCCATATTATGTTTATATGATCGATAGAACGACAATTCCTATACTTATTACTCTTATTATTATCAATCTAACTCATATTATTAGCCATATTATGCTTATATGATCGATAGAACGACAATTACTACACATATTACACTCACTATTATCAATCTAACTCATATTATTAGCCATATTATGCTTATATGATCGATAGAACCACAATTACTATACTTATTACTCTTATTATTATCAATCCAACTCATATTATTAGCCATATTGTGCTTATGTGATCGACAGAACGACAATCACTATACTTATTACACTCACTGTTATCAATCTAACTCATATTATTAACCATATTATGCTTATATGATCGATAGGACGACAATTACTATACTTATTACTCTTATTATTATCAATCTAACTCATATTATTAGCCATATTATGCTTATATGATCGATAGAACGACAATTACTCTACTTGTTACACTCACTATTATCAATCTAACTCATATTATGAGCCATATTATGCTTATATGATCGATAGAACGACAATTACTATACTCAGTACTCTTATTATTAACAATCTAACTCATATTATCAGCCACATTATGCTTACATGATCGATAGAACGACAATTGCTATACTTATTACACTCACAGTTATCAATCTAACTCATATTATTAGCCATATTATGCTCATATGATCGATAGAACGACAATTACTATACTTATTACACTCACTGTTATCAATCCAACTCATATTATTAACCATATTAAGCAGATATGATCGATAGAACGACAATTACTATACTTGTTATTCTTATTATTATCAATCTAACTCATATTATTAGCCATATTATGCTTACATGATCGATAGAACGACATTTACTATACTTATTACACTCACAGTTATCAATCTAACTCATATTATTAGCCATATTATGGTTATATGATCGATAGAACGACAATTACTATACTTATTACACTCACTGTTATCAATCCAACTCATATTATTAACCATATTAAGCAGATGTGATCGATAGAACGACAATTACTATACTTATTACTCTTATATTATCAATCTAACTCAAATTATTAGCCATATTATGCTTATATGATCGATAGAACGACAATTACTATACTTATTACTCTTATTGTTATCAATCTAACTCATATTATTGGCCATATTATGCTTATATGATCGATAGAACGACAATTACTTTACTTATTACACTCACTGTTATCAATCTAACTCATATTATTAGCCATATTATGGTTATATGACCGATAGAACGACAATTACTATACTTATTACTCTTATTATTATCAATCTAACTCATATTATTGGCCATATTATGCTTATATGATCGATAGAACGACAATTACTATACCTATTACACTCACTATTATCAATCTAACTCATATTATTAACCATATTATGCAGATATGATCGATAGAACGACAATTGCTATACTTATTACACTCACAGTTATCAATCTAACTCATATTATTAGCCATATTATGCTCATATGATCGATAGAACGACAATTACTGTACTTATTACACTCACTGTTATCAATCCAACTCATATTATTAACCATATTAAGCAGATATGATCGATAGAACGACAATTACTATACTTATTGCTCTTATTATTATCAATCTAACTCATATTATTAGCCATATTATGCTTATATGATCGATAGAACGACAATTACTATACTTATTACTCTTATTATTATCAATCTAACTCATATTGTTAGTCATATTATGCTTAAATGATCGACAGAACGACAATTACTGTACTTATTACTCTTATTATTATCAATCTAACTCATATCATTAGCCATATTATGTTTATATGATCGATAGAACGACAATTCCTATACTTATTACTCTTATTACTATCAATCTAACTCATATTATTAGCCATATTATGCTTACATGATCGATAGAACGACAATTACTATACTTATTACTCTTATTATTATCAATCTAACTCATATTGTTAGGCATATTATGCTTAAATGATCGACAGAACGACAATTACTATACTTACTACTCTTATTATTATCAATCTAACTCATATTATTAGCCATAATATGCTTACATGATCGATAGAACGACATTTACTATACTTATTACACTCACAGTTATCAATCTAACTCATATTATTAGCCATATTATGGTTATATGATCGATAGAACGACAATTACTATACTTATTACACTCACTGTTATCAATCCAACTCATATTATTAACCATATTAAGCAGATGTGATCGATAGAACGACAATTACTATACTTATTACTCTTATATTATCAATCTAACTCAAATTATTAGCCATATTATGCTTATATGATCGATAGAACGACAATTACTATACTTACTACTCTAATTATTATCAATCTAACTCATATCATTAGCCATATTATGTTTATATGATCGACAGAACGACAATTCCTATACTTATTACTCTTATTACTATCAATCTAACTCATATTATTAGCCATATTATGCTTACATGATCGATAGAACGACAATTACTATACTTATTACTCTTATTGTTATCAATCTAACTCATATTGTTAGTCATATTATGCTTAAATGATCGACAGAACGACAATTACTGTACTTATTACTCTTATTATTATCAATCTAACTCATATTATTACCCATATTATGCTTATATGATCGATAGAACGTCAATTACTATACTTTTTACTCTTATTATTATCAATCTAACTCATATTATTAGCCATAATATGCTTACATGATCGATAGAACGACATTTACTATACTTATTACACTCACAGTTATCAATCTAACTCATATTATAAGCCATATTATGGTTATATGATCGATAGAACGACAATTACTACACTTATTACACTCACTGTTATCAATCCAACTCATATTATTAACCATATTAAGCAGATGTGATCGATAGAACGACAATTACTATACTTATTACTCTTATATTATCAATCTAACTCAAATTATTAGCCATATTATGCTTATATGATCGATAGAACGACAATTGCTATACTTATTACTCTTATTATTATCAATCTAACTCATATTATTGGCCATATTATGCTTATATGATCGATAGAACGACAATTACTATACTTATTACACTCACTGTTATCAATCTAACTCATATTATTAGCCATATTATGGTTATACACTGCTCAAAAGAAATATGGCATAGAAAAATTTTAGGCAAAAATTGACCAAATTTGACTGATGATAACTCCGTGAAAAATCATTGCAAATTTATACTCTTTTTTTTAATTAAAGCTTGAGATCTCTACTTTAAGACCCTGTAGTTCGATTTTAGATTTGATGCATCCCTACCACAATAACACTGTAAATGTGAAGCCATGTTTGCAATATTGAAAATTATGAAGTTTGACAAAATGCATGGACTTGCCACATTTTTTTTTGGTGATACTGTTTACAGCAGCATAAAGTACAAACCTTCATCTTTAATTTCCAGTATGTGGAAAACCGCTGCCATTTTTTTCCGCAAAGATACAGAACTTTAAAGAAACCCTTGCATTTATGGCATATACCGCTGGCATTAGCATTACCCGATATGCACCTCAGAGAGATTGCTGGACAGATTTTGTACATCATATGGCTCTGACAAGAGCCCTTTTTTTTGTGTATTTCTGTGTGATTATCTGTGAGTGTGTATGTTTGAATTCTGATAACGCGTGTTTCCTCCGCGTTGTTGAATGACCCCTTGTAGCGGATTACTTATGTTAATGTAAGCACTAATTTCTTCCTGTGGCATGTAATTCCAAATTTGAGTTAAGACTTGCGACAAGTCTTACAAATTGACAGGTTGTCTTACTAAATTTCTATACGGTTCAGATCTGGATTTACTGCAGGGTGTGGAAGTAATCGAATTGAATTGGGACTGCAAAATTCGAGAATGATTCTCAACGAGGCTTTTCGACGATAATTCATACACACACATACATAGATACTCACACCCAAATACACACAAAAAAAAGCTCTTGTCAGAGCCATATTATGTGCAAAATCTGTCCAGCAACTTTTCCGAGGTGCATATCGGGTAATGCTAATGCCAGCGGTATATGCTATAAATGCAAGGGTCTCTTTAAAGTTCTGTATCTTTGCGGAAAAAAATGGCAGCGGTTTTCCACATACTGGAAATTAAAGATGAAGGTTTGTACTTTATGCTGCTGTAAACAGTATCACCAAAAAAAAATGTGGCAAGTCCATGCATTTTGTCAAACTTCATAATTTTCAATATTGCAAACATGGCTTCACATTTACAGTGTTATTGTGGTAGGGATGCATCAAATCTAAAATCGAACTACAGGGTCTTAAAGTAGAGATCTCAAGCTTTAATTAAAAAAAAAGAGTATAAATTTGCAATGATTTTTCACGGAGTTATCATCAGTCAAATTTGGTCAATTTTTGCCTAAAATTTTTCTATGCCATATTTCTTTTGAGCAGTGTATGACCGATAGAACGACAATTACTATACTTATTACTCTTATTATTATCAATCTAACTCATATTATTGGCCATATTATGCTTATATGATCGATAGAACGACAATTACTATACTTATTACACTCACTATTATCAATCTAACTCATATTATTAACCATATTATGCAGATATGATCGATAGAACGACCATTACTATACTAATTACTCTTATTATTGTCAATGTAACTCATATTATCAGCCATATTATGCTTATATGATCGATAGAACGACAATTACTATACTTACTACTATTATTATTATCAATCTAACTCATATCATTAGCCATATTATGTTTATATGATCGATAGAACGACAATTCCTATACTTATTACTCTTATTATTATCATTCTAACTCATATTATTAGCCATATTATGCTTATATGATCGATAGAACGACAATTACTACACATATTACACTCACTATTATCAATCTAACTCATATTATTAACCATATTATGCAGATATGATCGATAGAACGACAATTGCTATACTTATTACACTCACAGTTATCAATCTAACTCATATTATTAGCCATATTATGCTCATATGATCGATAGAACGACAATTACTATACTTATTACACTCACTGTTATCAATCCAACTCATATTATTAACCATATTAAGCAGATATGATCGATAGAACGACAATTACTATACTTATTACTTTTATTATTATCAATCTAACTCATATTATTAGCCATATTATGCTTATATGATCGATAGAACGACAATTGCTATACTTATTACTCTTATCATTATCAATCTAACTCATATTATCAGCCATATTATGCTTATATGATCGATAGAACGACAATTACTATACCTATTACACTCACTATTATCAATCTAACTCTTATTATTAACCATATTATGCAGATATGATCGATTGAACGACAATTACTATACTTACTACTCTTATTATTATCAATCTAACTCATATCATTAGCCATATTATGTTTATATGATCGATAGAACGACAATTCCTATACTTATTACTCTTATTATTATCAATCTAACTCATATTATTAGCCATATTATGCTTATATGATCGATAGAACGACAATTACTACACATATTACACTCACTATTATCAATCTAACTCATATTATTAACCATATTATGCAGATATGATAGATAGAACGACAATTACTATACTTATTACTCTTATTGTTATCAATCTAGCTCATATTATTAGCCATATTATGCTTATATGATCGATAGAACGACAATTACTACACTTATTACACTCACTTTTATCAATCTAACTCATATTATTAACCATATTATGCAGATATGATCGATAGAACGACAATTACTATACTTATTGCACTCACTATTATCAATCTAAATCATATTATTAACCATATTACGCAGATATGATCGATAGAACGACAATTACTATACTCATTACTCTTATTATTATCAATCTAACTCATATTATTAGCCATATTGAACTTATATGATCGATAGAAGGACAATTACTATACTTATTACACTCACTATTATCAATCTAAATAATATTATTAGCCATATTATGCTTATATGATCGATAGAACGACAATTACTATACTCAGTACTCTTATTATTAACAATCTAACTCATATTATCAGCCACATTATGCTTACATTATCGATAGGACGACAATTGCTATACTTATTACACTCACAGTTATCAATCTAACTCATATTATTAGCCATATTATGCTCATATGATCGATAGAACGACAATTACTATACTTATTACACTCACTGTTATCAATCCAACTCATATTATTAACCATATTAAGCAGATATGATCGATAGAACGACAATTACTATACTTGTTATTCTTATTATTATCAATCTAACTCATATTATTAGCCATATTATGCTTACATGATCGATAGAACGACATTTACTATACTTATTACACTCACAGTTATCAATCTAACTCATATTATTAGCCATATTATGGTTATATGATCGATAGAACGACAATTACTATACTTATTACACTCACTGTTATCAATCCAACTCATATTATTAACCATATTAAGCAGATGTGATCGATTGAACGACAATTACTATACTTATTACTCTTATATTATCAATCTAACTCAAATTATTAGCCATATTATGCTTATATGATCGATAGAACGACAATTACTATACTTATTACTCTTATTATTATCAATCTAACTCATATTATTAGCCATATTATGGTTATATGACCGATAGAACGACAATTACTATACTTATTACTCTTATTATTATCAATCTAACTCATATTATTAGCCATATTATGCTTATATGATCGATAGAACGACAATTACTATACTTATTACTCTTATTATTATCAATCTAACTCATATTGTTAGGCATATTATGCTTAAATGATCGACAGAACGACAATTACTATACTTACTACTCTTATTATTATCAATCTAACTCACATCATTAGCCATATTATGTTTATATGATCGATAGAACGACAATTCCTATACTTATTACTCTTATTACTATCAATCTAACTCATATTATTAGCCATATTATGCTTACATGATCGATAGAACGACAATTACTGTACTTATTACTCTTATTATTATCAATCTAACTCATATTATTACCCATATTATGCTTATATGATCGATAGAACGTCAATTACTATACTTTTTACTCTTATTATTATCAATCTAACTCATATTATTAGCCATAATATGCTTACATGATCGATAGAACGACATTTACTATACTTATTACACTCACAGTTATCAATCTAACTCATATTATTAGCCATATTATGGTTATATGATCGATAGAACGACAATTACTATACTTATTACACTCACTGTTATCAATCCAACTCATATTATTAACCATATTAAGCAGATGTGATCGATAGAACGACAATTACTATACTTATTACTCTTATATTATCAATCTAACTCAAATTATTAGCCATATAATGCTTATATGATCGATAGAACGACAATTACTATACTTATTACTCTTATTATTATCAATCTAATTCATATTATTAGCCATATTATGCTTATATGATCGATAGAGGGACAATTACTATACTTATTACACTCACTGTTATCAATCTAACTCATATTATTAGCCATATTATGGTTATATGACCGATAGAACGACAATGACTATACTTATTACTCTTATTATTATCAATCTAACTCATATTATTAGCCATATTATGCTTATATGATCGATAGAACGACAATTACTATACTTGTTACACTCACTATTATCAATCTAACTCATATTATTTACCACATTATGCAGATATAATCGATAGAACGACAATTACTATACATATTACTCCTATTATTATCCATCTAACTCATATTATTAGCCATATTATGCTTATATGATCGATAGAACCACAATTACTATACTTATTACTCTTATTATTATCAATCCAACTCATATTATTAGCCATATTGTGCTTATGTGATCGACAGAACGACAATCACTATACTTATTACACTCACTGTTATCAATCTAACTCATATTATTAACCATATTATGCTTATATGATCGATAGGACGACAATTACTATAATTATTACTCTTATTATTATCAATCTAACTCATATTATTAGCCATATTATGCTTAAATGATCGATAGAACGACAATTACTATACTTATTACTTTTATTATTATCAATCTAACTCATATTATTAGCCATATTATGCTTATATGATCGATAGAACGACAATTGCTATACTTATTACTCTTATCACTATCAATCTAACTCATATTATCAGCCATATTATGCTTATATGATCGATAGAACGACAATTACTATACCTATTACACTCACTATTATCAATCTAACTCTTATTATTAACCATATTATGCAGATATGATCGATTGAACGACAATTACTATACTTACTACTCTTATTATTATCAATCTAACTCATATCATTAGCCATATTATGTTTATATGATCGATAGAACGACAATTCCTATACTTATTACTCTTATTATTATCAATCTAACTCATATTATTAGCCATATTATGCTTATATGATCGATAGAACGACAATTACTACACATATTACACTCACTATTATCAATCTAACTCATATTATTAACCATATTACGCAGATATGATCGATAGAACGACAATTACTATACTCATTACTCTTATTATTATCAATCTAACTCATATTATTAGCCATATTGAACTTATATGATCGATAGAACGACAATTACTATACTTATTACACTCACTATTATCAATCTAAATAATATTATTAGCCATATTATGCTTATATGATCGATAGAACGACAATTACTATACTCAGTACTCTTATTATTAACAATCTAACTCATATTATCAGCCACATTATGCTTACATGATCGATAGGACGACAATTGCTATACTTATTGCACTCACAGTTATCAATCTAACTCATATTATTAGCCATATTATGCTCATATGATCGATAGAACGACAATTACTATACTTATTACACTCACTGTTATCAATCCAACTCATATTATTAACCATATTAAGCAGATATGATCGATAGAACGACAATTACTATACTTGTTATTCTTATTATTATCAATCTAACTCATATTATTAGCCATATTATGCTTACATGATCGATAGAACGACATTTACTATACTTATTACACTCACAGTTATCAATCTAACTCATATTATTAGCCATATTATGGTTATATGATCGATAGAACGACAATTACTATACTTATTACACTCACTGTTATCAATCCAACTCATATTATTAACCATATTAAGCAGATGTGATCGATAGAACGACAATTACTATACTTATTACTCTTATATTATCAATCTAACTCAAATTATTAGCCATATTATGCTTATATGATCGATAGAACGACAATTACTATACTTATTACTCTTATTATTATCAATCTAACTCATATTATTGGCCATATTATGCTTATATGATCGATAGAACGACAATTACTATACTTATTACACTCACTGTTATCAATCTAACTCATATTATTAGCCATATTATGCTTATATGATCGATAGAACGACAATTACTATACATGTTACACTCACTATTATCAATCTAACTCATATTATTTACCACATTATGCAGATATAATCGATAGAACGACAATTACTATACATATTACTGCTATTATTATCCATCTAACTCATATTATTAGCCATATTATGCTTATATGATCGATAGAACGACAATAACTATACCTATTACACTCACTATTATCAATCTAACTCTTATTATTAACCATATTACGCAGATATGATCGATTGAACGACAATTACTATTCTTATTACTCTTATTATTATCAATGTAACTCATATTATCAGCCATATTATGCTTATATGATCGATAGAACGACAATTACTATACTTACTACTCTTATTATTATCAATCTAACTCATATTATTAGCCATATTATGCTTATATGATCGATAGAACGACAATTACTACACATATTACACTCACTATTATCAATCTAACTCATATTATTAACCATATTATGCAGATATGATCGATAGAACGACAATTACTATACTTATTACTCTTATTGTTATCAATCTAGCTCATATTATTAGCCATATTATGCTTATATGATCGATAGAACGACAATTACTACACTTTTTACACTCACTTTTATCAATCTAACTCATATTATTAACCATATTATGCAGATATGATCGATAGAACGACAATTACTATACTTATTGCACTCACTATTATCAATCTAAATCATATTATTAACCATATTACGCAGATATGATCGATAGAACGACAATTACTATACTCATTACTCTTATTATTATCAATCTAACTCATATTATTAGCCATATTGAACTTATATGATCGATAGAACGACAATTACTATACTTATTACACTCACTATTATCAATCTAAATAATATTATTAGCCATATTATGCTTATATGATCGATAGAACGACAATTACTATACTCAGTACTCTTATTATTAACAATCTAACTCATATTATCAGCCACATTATGCTTACATGATCGATAGGACGACAATTGCTATACTTATTACACTCACAGTTATCAATCTAACTCATATTATTAGCCATATTATGCTCATATGATCGATAGAACGACAATTACTACACATATTACACTCACTATTATCAATCTAACTCATATTATTAACCATATTATGCAGATATGATCGATAGAACGACAATTACTATACTTATTACTCTTATTGTTATCAATCTAGCTCATATTATTAGCCATATTATGCTTATATGATCGATAGAACGACAATTACTACACTTGTTACACTCACTTTTATCAATCTAACTCATATTATTAACCATATTATGCAGATATGATCGATAGAACGACAATTACTATACTTATTACTCTTATTGTTATCAATCTAGCTCATATTATTAGCCATATTATGCTTATATGATCGATAGAACGACAATTACTACACTTTTTACACTTACTTTTATCAATCTAACTCATATTATTAACCATATTATGCAGATATGATCGATAGAACGACAATTACTATACTTATTGCACTCACTATTATCAATCTAAATCATATTATTAACCATATTACGCAGATATGATCGATAGAACGACAATTACTATACTCATTACTCTTATTATTATCAATCTAACTCATATTATTTGCCATATTGAACTTATATGATCGATAGAACGACAATTACTATACTTATTACACTCACTGTTATCAATCCAACTCATATTATTAACCATATTAAGCAGATGTGATCGATAGAACGACAATTACTATACTTATTACTCTTATATTATCAATCTAACTCAAATTATTAGCCATATTATGCTTATATGATCGATAGAACGACAATTACTATACTTATTACTCTTATTATTATCAATCTAACTCATATTATTGGCCATATTATGCTTATATGATCGATAGAACGACAATTACTATACTTATTACACTCACTGTTATCAATCTAACTCATATTATTAGCCATATTATGGTTATATGACCGATAGAACGACAATTACTATACTTATTACTCTTATTATTATCAATCTAACTCATATTATTGGCCATATTATGCTTATATGATCGATAGAACGACAATTACTATACTTATTACACTCACTATTATCAATCTAACTCATATTATTAACCATATTATGCAGATATGATCGATAGAACGACCATTACTATACTAATTACTCTTATTATTGTCAATGTAACTCATATTATCAGCCATATTATGCTTATATGATCGATAGAACGACAATTACTATACTTACTACTCTTATTATTATCAATCTAACTCATATCATTAGCCATATTATGTTTATATGATCGATAGAACGACAATTCCTATACTTATTACTCTTATTATTATCATTCTAACTCATATTATTAGCCATATTATGCTTATATGATCGATAGAACGACAATTACTACACATATTACACCCACTATTATCAATCTAACTCATATTATTAACCATATTATGCAGATATGATCGATAGAACGACAATTGCTATACTTATTACACTCACAGTTATCAATCTAACTCATATTATTAGCCATATTATGCTCATATGATCGATAGAACGACAATTACTGTACTTATTACACTCACTGTTATCAATCCAACTCATATTATTAACCATATTAAGCAGATATGATCGATAGAACGACAATTACTATACTTATTGCTCTTATTATTATCAATCTAACTCATATTATTAGCCATATTATGCTTATATGATCGATAGAACGACAATTACTATACTTATTACTCTTATTATTATCAATCTAACTCATATTGTTAGGCATATTATGCTTAAATGATCGACAGAACGACAATTACTATACTTACTACTCTTATTATTATCAATCTAACTCATATCATTAGCCATATTATGTTTATATGATCGATAGAACGACAATTCCTATACTTATTACTCTTATTACTATCAATCTAACTCATATTATTAGCCATATTATGCTTACATGATCGATAGAACGACAATTACTATACTTATTACTCTTACTGTTATCAATCTAACTCATATTGTTAGGCATATTATGCTTAAATGATCGACAGAACGACAATTACTGTACTTATTACTCTTATTATTATCAATCTAACTCATATTATTACCCATATTATGCTTATATGATCGATAAAACGTCAATTACTATACTTTTTACTCTTATTATTATCAATCTAACTCATATTATTAGCCATAATATGCTTACATGATCGATAGAACGACATTTACTATACTTATTACACTCACAGTTATCAATCTAACTCATATTATTAGCGATATTATGGTTATATGATCGATAGAACGACAATTACTATACTTATTACACTCACTGTTATCAATCCAACTCATATTATTAACCATATTAAGCAGATGTTATCGATAGAACGACAATTACTATACTTATTACTCTTATATTATCAATCTAACTCAAATTATTAGCCATATAATGCTTATATGATCGATAGAACGACAATTACTATACTTATTACTCTTATTATTATCAATCTAATTCATATTATTAGCCATATTATGCTTATATGATCGATAGAGCGACAATTACTATAGTTATTACACTCACTGTTATCAATCTAACTCATATTATTGGCCATATTATGCTTATATGATCGATAGAACGACAATTACTATACTTATTACACTCACTATTATCAATCTAACTCATATTATTAACCATATTATGCAGATATGATCGATAGAACGACCATTACTATACTAATTACTCTTATATTATCAATCTAACTCAAATTATTAGCCATATAATGCTTATATGATCGATAGAACGACAATTACTATACTTATTACTCTTATTATTATCAATCTAATTCATATGATTAGCCATATTATGCTTATATGATCGATAGAGCGACAATTACTATACTTATTACACTCACTGTTATCAATCTAACTCATATTATTAGCCATATTATGGTTATATGACCGATAGAACGACAATTACTATACTTATTACTCTTATTATTATCAATCTAACTCATATTATTAGCCATATTATGCTTGTATGATCGATAGAACGACAATTACTATACTTGTTACACTCACTATTATCAATCTAACTCATATTATTAACCATATTATGCAGATATGATCGATAGAACGACCATTACTATACTAATTACTCTTATTATTATCAATGTAACTCATATTATTAGCCATATTATGCTTATATGATTGATAGAACGACAATTGCTATACTTATTACTCTTATCATTATCAATCTAACTCATATTATCAGCCATATTATGCTTATATGATCGATAGAACGACAATTACTATACCTATTACACTCACTATTATCAATCTAACTCATATTATTTACCACATTATGCAGATATAATCGATAGAACGACAATTACTATACATATTACTCCTATTATTATCCATCTAACTCATATTATTAGCCATATTATGCTTATATGATCGATAGAACCACAATTACTATACTTATTACTCTTATTATTATCAATCCAACTCATATTATTAGCCATATTGTGCTTATGTTATCGACAGAACGACAATCACTATACTTATTACACTCACTGTTATCAATCTAACTGATATTATTAACCATATTATGCTTATATGATCGATAGGACGACAATTACTATAATTATTACTCTTATTATTATCAATCTAACCCATATTATTAGCCATATTATGCTTAAATGATCGATAGAACGACAATTACTATACTTATTACATTTATTATTATCAATCTAACTCATATTATTAGCCATATTATGCTTATATGATCGATAGAACGACAATTCTATACTTATTACTCTTATCATTATCAATCTAACTCATATTATCAGCCATATTATGCTTATATGATCGATAGAACGACAATTACTATACCTATTACACTCACTATTATCAATCTAACTCTTATTATTAACCATATTATGCAGATATGATCGATTGAACGACAATTACTATTCTTATTACTCTTATTATTATCAATCTAACTCATATTATTTGCCATATCATGCTTATATGATCGATAGAACGACAATTACTATACTCACTACTTTTATTATTATCACCCTAACTCATATTATTAGCCATATTATGGTTATATGATCGATAGAACGACAATTACTATACTTATTACACTCACTGTTATCAATCCAACTCATATTATTAACCATATTAAGCAGATGTGATCGATAGAACGACAATTACTATACTTATTACTCTTATATTATCAATCTAACTCAAATTATTAGCCATATAATGCTTATATGATCGATAGAACGACAATTACTATACTTATTACTCTTATTATTATCAATCTAATTCATATTATTAGCCATATTATGCTTATATGATCGATAGTGCGACAATTGCTATACTTATTACACTCACTGTTATCAATCTAACTCATATTATTAGCCATATTATGGTTATATGACCGATAGAACGACAATTACTATACTTATTACTCTTATTATTATCAATCTAACTCATATTATTAGCCATATTATGCTTATATGATCGATAGAACGACAATTACTATACTTGTTACTTTTATTATTATCAATCTAACTCATATTATTAGCCATATTATGCTTATATGATCGATAGAACGACAATTGCTATACTTATTACTCTTATCATTATCAATCTAACTCATATTATCAGCCATATTATGCTTATATGATCGATAGAACGACAATTACTATACCTATTACACTCACTATTATCAATCTAACTCATATTATTAACCATATTATGCAGATATGATCGATAGAACGACCATTACTATACTAATTACTCTTATTATTGTCAGTGTAACTCATATTATCAGCCATATTATGCTTATATGATCGATAGAACGACAATTACTATACTTACTACTCTTATTATTATCAATCTAACTCATATCATTAGCCATATTATGTTTATATGATCGATAGAACGACAATTCGTATACTTATTACTCTTATTATTATCATTCTAACTCATATTATTAGCCATATTATGCTTATATGATCGATAGAACGACAATTACTACACATATTACACTCACTATTATCAATCTAACTCATATTATTAACCATATTATGCAGATATGATCGATAGAACGACAATTGCTATACTTATTACACTCACAGTTATCAATCTAACTCATATTATTAGCCATATTATGCTCATATGATCGATAGAACGACAATTACTGTACTTATTACACTCACTGTTATCAATCCAACTCATATTATTAACCATATTAAGCAGATATGATCGATAGAACGACAATTACTATACTTGTTACTCTTATTATTATCAATCTAACTCATATTATTAGCCATATTATGCTTACATGATCGATAGAACGACATTTACTATACTTATTACACTCACATTTATCAATCTAACTCATATTATTAGCCATATTATGGTTATATGATCGATAGAACGACAATTACTATACTTATTGCACTCACTGTTATCAATCCAACTCATATTATTAACCATATTAAGCAGATGTGATCGATAGAACGACAATTACTATACTTATTACTCTTATATTATCAATCTAACTCAAATTATTAGCCATATTATGCTTATATGATCGATAGAACGACAATTACTATACTTATTACTCTTATTATTATCAATCTTACTCATATCATTAGCCATATTATGTTTATATGATCGATAGAACGACAATTCCTATACTTATTACTCTTATTACTATCAATCTAACTCATATTATTAGCCATATTATGCTTACATGATCGATAGAACGACAATTACTATACTTATTACTCTTATTGTTATCAATCTAACTCATATTGTTAGGCATATTATGCTTAAATGATCGACAGAACGACAATTACTGTACTTATTACTCTTATTATTATCAATCTAACTCATATTATTACCCATATTATGCTTATATGATCGATAGAACGTCAATTACTATACTTTTTACTCTTATTATTATCAATCTAACTCATATTATTAGCCATAATATGCTTACATGATCGATAGAACGACATTTACTATACTTATTACACTCACAGTTATCAATCTAACTCATATTATTAGCCATATTATGGTTATATGATCGATAGAACGACAATTACTATACTTATTACACTCACTGTTATCAATCCAACTCATATTATTAACCATATTAAGCAGATGTGATCGATAGAACGACAATTACTATACTTATTACTCTTATATTATCAATCTAACTCAAATTATTAGCCATATGATGCTTATATGATCGATAGAACGACAATTACTATACTTATTACTCTTATTATTATCAATCTAATTCATATTATTAGCCATATTATGCTTATAGGATCGATAGAGCGACAATTACTATACTTATTACACTCACTGTTATCAATTTAACTCATATTATTAGCCATATTATGGTTATATGACCGATAGAACGACAATTACTATACTTATTACTCTTATTATTATCAATCTAACTCATATTATTAGCCATATTATGCTTATATGATCGATAGAACGACAATTACTATACTTGTTACACTCACTATTATCAATCTAACTCATATTATTAACCATATTATGCAGATATGATCGATAGAACGACCATTACTATACTAATTACTCTTATTGTTATCAATGTAACTCATATTATTAGCCATATTATGCTTATATGATCGATAGAACGACAATTGCTATACTTATTACTCTTATCATTATCAATCTAACTCATATTATCAGCCATATTATGCTTATATGATCGATAGAACGACAATTACTATACCTATTACACTCACTATTATCAATCTAACTCATATTATTTACCACATTATGCAGATATAATCGATAGAACGACAATTACTATACATATTACTCCTATTATTATCCATCTAACTCATATTATTACCCATATTATGCTTATATGATCGATAGAACCACAATTACTATACTTATTACTCTTATTATTATCAATCCAACTCATATTATTAGCCATATTGTGCTTATGTGATCGACAGAACGACAATCACTATACTTATTACACTCACTGTTATCAATCTAACTCATATTATTAACCATATTATGCTTATATGATCGACAGGACGACAATTACTATAATTATTACTCTTATTATTATCAATCCAACTCATATTATTAACCATATTAAGCAGATGTGATCGATAGAACGACAATTACTATACTTATTACTCTTATATTATCAATCTAACTCAAATTATTAGCCATATAATGCTTATATGATCGATAGAACGACAATTACTATACTTATTACTCTTATTATTATCAATCTAATTCATATTATTAGCCATATTATGCTTATATGATCGATAGAGCGACAATTACTATACTTATTACACTCACTGTTATCAATCTAACTCATATTATTAGCCATATTATGGTTATATGACCGATAGAACGACAATTACTATACTTATTACTTTTATTATTATCAATCTAACTCATATTATTAGCCATATTATGCTTAAATGATCGATAGAACGACAATTACTATACTTATTACTTTTATTATTATCAATCTAACTCATATTATTAGCCATATTATGCTTATATGATCGATAGAACGACAATTGCTATACTTATTACTCTTATCATTATCAATCTAACTCATATTATCAGCCATATTATGCTTATATGATCGATAGAACGACAATTACTATACTTATTACACTCACTGTTATCAATCCAACTCATATTATTAACCATATTAAGCAGATGTGATCGATAGAACGACAATTACTATACTTATTACTCTTATATTATCAATCTAACTCAAATTATTAGCCATATAATGCTTATATGATCGATAGAACGACAATTACTAGACTTATTACTCTTATTATTATCAATCTAATTCATATTATTAGCCATATTATGCTTATATGATCGATAGAGCGACAATTACTATACTTATTACACTCACTGTTATCAATCTAACTCATATTATTAGCCATATTATGGTTATATGACCGATAGAACGACAATTACTATACTTATTACTCTTATTATTATCAATCTAACTCATATTATTAGCCATATTATGCTTATATGATCGATAGAACGACAATTACTATACTTGTTACACTCACTATTATCAATCTAACTCATATTGTTAACCATATTATGCAGATATGATCGATAGAACGACCATTACTATACTAATTACTCTTATTGTTATCAATGTAACTCATATTATTAGCCATATTATGCTTATAGGATCGATAGAACGACAATTGCTATACTTATTACTCTTATCATTATCAATCTAACTCATATTATCAGTCATATTATGCTTATATGATCGATAGAACGACAATTACTATACCTATTACACTCACTATTATCAATCTAACTCATATTATTTACCACATTATGCAGATATAATCGATAGAACGACAATTACTATACATATTACTCCTATTATTATCCATCTAACTCATATTATTAGCCATATTATGCTTATATGATCGATAGAACCACAATTACTATACTTATTACTCTTATTATTATCAATCCAACTCATATTATTAGCCATATTGTGCTTATGTGATCGACAGAACGACAATCACTATACTTATTACACTCACTGTTATCAATCTAACTCATATTATTAACCATATTATGCTTATATGATCGACAGGACGACAATTACTATAATTATTACTCTTATTATTATCAATCCAACTCATATTATTAACCATATTAAGCAGATGTGATCGATAGAACGACAATTACTATACTTATTACTCTTATATTATCAATCTAACTCAAATTATTAGCCATATAATGCTTATATGATCGATAGAACGACAATTACTATACTTATTACTCTTATTATTATCAATCTAATTCATATTATTAGCCATATTATGCTTATATGATCGATAGAGCGACAATTACTATACTTATTACACTCACTGTTATCAATCTAACTCATATTATTAGCCATATTATGGTTATATGACCGATAGAACGACAATTACTATACTTATTACACTTATTATTATCAATCTAACTCATATTATTAGCCATATTATGCTTAAATGATCGATAGAACGACAATTACTATACTTATTACTTTTATTATTATCAATCTAACTCATATTATTAGCCATATTATGCTTATATGATCGATAGAACGACAATTGCTATACTTATTACTCTTATCATTATCAATCTAACTCATATTATCAGCCATATTATGCTTATATGATCGATAGAACGACAATTACTATACTTATTACACTCACTGTTATCAATCCAACTCATATTATTAACCATATTAAGCAGATGTGATCGATAGAACGACAATTACTATACTTATTACTCTTATATTATCAATCTAACTCAAATTATTAGCCATATAATGCTTATATGATCGATAGAACGACAATTACTATACTTATTACTCTTATTATTATCAATCTAATTCATATTATTAGCCATATTATGCTTATATGATCGATAGAGCGACAATTACTATACTTATTACACTCACTGTTATCAATCTAACTCATATTATTAGCCATATTATGGTTATATGACCGATAGAACGACAATTACTATACTTATTACTCTTATTATTATCAATCTAACTCATATTATTAGCCATATTATGCTTATATGATCGATAGAACGACAATTACTATACTTGTTACACTCACTATTATCAATCTAACTCATATTATTAACCATATTATGCAGATATGATCGATAGAACGACCATTACTATACTAATTACTCTTATTGTTATCAATGTAACTCATATTATTAGCCATATTATGCTTATATGATCGATAGAACGACAATTGCTATACTTATTACTCTTATCATTATCAATCTAACTCATATTATCAGTCATATTATGCTTATATGATCGATAGAACGACAATTACTATACTTATTACACTCACTGTTATCAATCCAACTCATATTATTAACCATATTAAGCAGATATGATCGATAGAACGACAATTACTATACTTGTTATTCTTATTATTATCAATCTAACTCATATTATTAGCCATATTATGCTTACATGATCGATAGAACGACATTTACTAAACTTATTACACTCACAGTTATCAATCTAACTCATATTATTAGCCATATTATGGTTATATGATCGATAGAACGACAATTACTATACTTATTACACTCACTGTTATCAATCCAACTCATATTATTAACCATATTAAGCAGATGTGATCGATAGAACGACAATTACTATACTTATTACTCTTATATTATCAATCTAACTCAAATTATTAGCCATATTATGCTTATATGATCGATAGAACGACAATTACTATACTTATTACTCTTATTGTTATCAATCTAGCTCATATTATTAGCCATATTATGCTTATATGATCGATAGAACGACAATTACTACACTTATTACACTCACTTTTATCAATCTAACTCATATTATTAACCATATTATGCAGATATGATCGATAGAACGACAATTACTATACTTATTGCACTCACTATTATCAATCTAAATCATATTATTAACCATATTACGCAGATATGATCGATAGAACGACAATTACTATACTCATTACTCTTATTATTATCAATCTAACTCATATTATTAGCCATATTGAACCTATATGATCGATAGAACGACAATTACTATACTTATTACACTCACTATTATCAATCTAAATAATATTATTAGCCATATTATGCTTATATGATCGATAGAACGACAATTACTATACTCAGTACTCTTATTATTAACAATCTAACTCATATTATTAGCCACATTATGCTTACATGATCGATAGAACGACAATTGCTATACTTACTACACTCACAGTTATCAATCTAACTCATATTATTAGCCATATTATGCTCATATGATCGATAGAGCGACAATTACTATACTTATTACACTCACTGTTATCAATCCAACTCATATTATTAACCATATTAAGCAGATATGATCGATAGAACGACAATTACTATACTTGTTATTCTTATTATTATCAATCTAACTCATATTATTAGCCATATTATGCTTACATGATCGATAGAACGACATTTACTATACTTATTACACTCACAGTTATCAATCTAACTCATATTATTAGCCATATTATGGTTATATGATCGATAGAACGACAATTACTATACTTATTGCACTCACTGTTATCAATCCAACTCATATTATTAACCATATTAAGCAGATGTGATCGATAGAACGACAATTACTATACTTATTACTCTTATATTATCAATCTAACTCAAATTATTAGCCATATTATGCTTATATGATCGATAGAACGACAATTACTATACTTATTACTCTTATTATTATCAATCTAACTCATATCATTAGCCATATTATGTTTATATGATCGATAGAACGACAATTCCTATACTTATTACTCTTATTACTATCAATCTAACTCATATTATTAGCCATATTATGCTTACATGATCGATAGAACGACAATTACTATACTTATTACTCTTATTGTTATCAATCTAACTCATATTGTTAGGCATATTATGCTTAAATGATCGACAGAACGACAATTACTGTACTTATTACTCTTATTATTATCAATCTAACTCATATTATTACCCATATTATGCTTATATGATCGATAGAACGTCAATTACTATACTTTTTACTCTTATTATTATCAATCTAACTCATATTATTAGCCATAATATGCTTACATGATCGATAGAACGACATTTACTATACTTATTACACTCACAGTTATCAATCTAACTCATATTATTAGCCATATTATGGTTATATGATCGATAGAACGACAATTACTATACTTATTACACTCACTGTTATCAATCCAACTCATATTATTAACCATATTAAGCAGATGTGATCGATAGAACGACAATTACTATACTTATTACTCTTATATTATCAATCTAACTCAAATTATTAGCCATATGATGCTTATATGATCGATAGAACGACAATTACTATACTTATTACTCTTATTATTATCAATCTAATTCATATTATTAGCCATATTATGCTTATAGGATCGATAGAGCGACAATTACTATACTTATTACACTCACTGTTATCAATTTAACTCATATTATTAGCCATATTATGGTTATATGACCGATAGAACGACAATTACTATACTTATTACTCTTATTATTATCAATCTAACTCATATTATTAGCCATATTATGCTTATATGATCGATAGAACGACAATTACTATACTTGTTACACTCACTATTATCAATCTAACTCATATTATTAACCATATTATGCAGATATGATCGATAGAACGACCATTACTATACTAATTACTCTTATTGTTATCAATGTAACTCATATTATTAGCCATATTATGCTTATATGATCGATAGAACGACAATTGCTATACTTATTACTCTTATCATTATCAATCTAACTCATATTATCAGCCATATTATGCTTATATGATCGATAGAACGACAATTACTATACCTATTACACTCACTATTATCAATCTAACTCATATTATTTACCACATTATGCAGATATAATCGATAGAACGACAATTACTATACATATTACTCCTATTATTATCCATCTAACTCATATTATTAGCCATATTATGCTTATATGATCGATAGAACCACAATTACTATACTTATTACTCTTATTATTATCAATCCAACTCATATTATTAGCCATATTGTGCTTATGTGATCGACAGAACGACAATCACTATACTTATTACACTCACTGTTATCAATCTAACTCATATTATTAACCATATTATGCTTATATGATCGACAGGTCGACAATTACTATAATTATTACTCTTATTATTATCAATCCAACTCATATTATTAACCATATTAAGCAGATGTGATCGATAGAACGACAATTATTATACTTATTACTCTTATATTATCAATCTAACTCAAATAATTAGCCATATAATGCTTATATGATCGATAGAACGACAATTACTATACTTATTACTCTTATTATTATCAATCTAATTCATATTATTAGCCATATTATGCTTATATGATCGATAGAGCGACAATTACTATACTTATTACACTCACTGTTATCAATCTAACTCATATTATTAGCCATATTATGGTTATATGACCGATAGAAAGACAATTACTATACTTATTACTTTTATTATTATCAATCTAACTCATATTATTAGCCATATTATGCTTAAATGATCGATAGAACGACAATTACTATACTTATTACTTTTATTATTATCAATCTAACTCATATTATTAGCCATATTATGCTTATATGATCGATAGAACGACAATTGCTATACTTATTACTCTTATCATTATCAATCTAACTCATATTATCAGCCATATTATGCTTATATGATCGATAGAACGACAATTACTATACTTATTACACTCACTGTTATCAATCCAACTCATATTATTAACCATATTAAGCAGATGTGATCGATAGAACGACAATTACTATACTTATTACTCTTATATTATCAATCTAACTCAAATTATTAGCCATATAATGCTTATATGATCGATAGAACGACAATTACTAGACTTATTACTCTTATTATTATCAATCTAATTCATATTATTAGCCATATTATGCTTATATGATCGATAGAGCGACAATTACTATACTTATTACACTCACTGTTATCAATCTAACTCATATTATTAGCCATATTATGGTTATATGACCGATAGAACGACAATTACTATACTTATTACTCTTATTATTATCAATCTAACTCATATTATTAGCCATATTATGCTTATATGATCGATAGAACGACAATTACTATACTTGTTACACTCACTATTATCAATCTAACTCATATTATTAACCATATTATGCAGATATGATCGATAGAACGACCATTACTATACTAATTACTCTTATTGTTATCAATGTAACTCATATTATTAGCCATATTATGCTTATATGATCGATAGAACGACAATTGCTATACTTATTACTCTTATCATTATCAATCTAACTCATATTATCAGTCATATTATGCTTATATGATCGATAGAACGACAATTACTATACCTATTACACTCACTATTATCAATCTAACTCATATTATTTACCACATTATGCAGATATAATCGATAGAACGACAATTACTATACATATTACTCCTATTATTATCCATCTAACTCATATTATTAGCCATATTATGCTTATATGATCGATAGAACCACAATTACTATACTTATTACTCTTATTATTATCAATCCAACTCATATTATTAGCCATATTGTGCTTATGTGATCGACAGAACGACAATCACTATACTTATTACACTCACTGTTATCAATCTAACTCATATTATTAACCATATTATGCTTATATGATCGACAGGACGACAATTACTATAATTATTACTCTTATTATTATCAATCCAACTCATATTATTAACCATATTAAGCAGATGTGATCGATAGAACGACAATTACTATACTTATTACTCTTATATTATCAATCTAACTCAAATTATTAGCCATATAATGCTTATATGATCGATAGAACGACAATTACTATACTTATTACTCTTATTATTATCAATCTAATTCATATTATTAGCCATATTATGCTTATATGATCGATAGAACGACAATTGCTATACTTATTACCCTTATCATTATCAATCTAACTCATATTATTAGCCATATTATGCTTATATGATCGATAGAACGACAATTACTATACTTGTTACACTCACTGTTATCAATCTAACTCATATTATTAGCCATATTATGGTTATATGACCGATAGAACGACAATTACTATACTTATTACTCTTATTATTATCAATCTAACTCATATTATTAGCCATATTATGCTTAAATGATCGATAGAACGACAATTACTATACTTATTACTTTTATTATTATCAATCTAACTCATATTATTAGCCATATTATGCTTATATGATCGATAGAACGACAATTGCTATACTTATTACTCTTATCATTATCAATCTAACTCATATTATCAGCCATATTATGCTTATATGATCGATAGAACGACAATTACTATACCTATTACACTCACTATTATCAATCTAACTCTTATTATTAACCATATTATGCAGATATGATCGATTGAACGACAATTACTATTCTTATTACTCTTATTATTATCAATCTAACTCATATTATTTGCCATATCATGCTTATATGATCGATAGAACGACAATTACTATACTCACTACTTTTATTATTATCACCCTAACTCATATTATTAGCCATATTATGGTTATATGATCGATGGAACGACAATTACTATACTTATTACACTCACTGTTATCAATCCAACTCATATTATTAACCATATTAAGCAGATGTGATCGATAGAACGACAATTACTATACTTATTACTCTTATATTATCAATCTAACTCAAATTATTAGCCATATAATGCTTATATGATCGATAGAACGACAATTACTATACTTATTGCTCTTATTATTATCAATCTAATTCATATTATTAGCCATATTATGCTCATATGATCGATAGAGCGACAATTACTATACTTATTACACTCACTGTTATCAATCTAACTCATATTATTAGCCATATTATGGTTATATGACCGATAGAACGACAATTACTATACTTATTACTCTTATTATTATCAATCTAACTCATATTATTAGCCATATTATGCTTATATGATCGATAGAACGACAATTACTATACTTGTTACACTCACTATTATCAATCTAACTCATATTATTAACCATATTATGCAGATATGATCGATAGAACGACCATTACTATACTAATTACTCTTATTGTTATCAATGTAACTCATATTATTAGCCATATTATGCTTATATGATCGATAGAACGACAATTGCTATACTTATTACTCTTATCATTATCAATCTAACTCATATTATTTACCACATTATGCAGATATAATCAATAGAACGACAATTACTATACATATTACTCCTATTATTATCCATCTAACTCATATTATTAGCCATATTATGCTTATATGATCGATAGAACCACAATTACTATACTTATTACTCTTATTATTATCAATCCAACTCATATTATTAGCCATATTGTGCTTATGTGATCGACAGAACGACAATCACTATACTTATTACACTCACTGTTATCAATCTAACTCATATTATTAACCATATTATGCTTATATGATCGACAGGACGACAATTACTATAATTATTACACTTATTATTATCAATCCAACTCATATTATTAACCATATTAAGCAGATGTGATCGATAGAACGACAATTACTATACTTATTACTCTTATATTATCAATCTAACTCAAATTATTAGCCATATAATGCTTATATGATCGATAGAACGACAATTACTATACTTATTACTCTTATTATTATCAATCTAATTCATATTATTAGCCATATTATGCTTATATGATCGATAGAGCGACAATTACTATACTTATTACACTCACTGTTATCAAACTAACTCATATTATTAGCCATATTATGGTTATATGACCGATAGAACGACAATTACTATACTTATTACTCTTATTATTATCAATCTAACTCATATTATTAGCCATATTATGCTTAAATGATCGATAGAACGACAATTACTATACTTATTACTTTTATTATTATCAATCTAACTCATATTATTAGCCATATTATGCTTATATGATCGATAGAACGACAATTGCTATACTTATTACTCTTATCATTATCAATCTAACTCATATTATCAGCCATATTATGCTTATATGATCGATAGAACGACAATTACTATACCTATTACACTCACTATTATCAATCTAACTCTTATTATTAACCATATTATGCAGATATGATCGATTGAACGACAATTACTATTCTTATTACTCTTATTATTATCAATCTAACTCATATTATTTGCCATATCATGCTTATATGATCGATAGAACGACAATTACTATACTCACTACTTTTATTATTATCACCCTAACTCATATTATTAGCCATATTATGGTTATATGATCGATAGAACGACAATTACTATACTTATTACACTCACTGTTATCAATCCAACTCATATTATTAACCATATTAAGCAGATGTGATCGATAGAACGACAATTACTATACTTATTACTCTTATATTATCAATCTAACTCAAATTATTAGCCATATTATGCTTACATGATCGATAGAACGACAATTACTATACTTATTACTCTTATTATTATCAATCTAACTCATATTATTGGCCATATTATGCTTATATGATCGATAGAACGACAATTACTATACTTATTACACTCACTGTTATCAATCTAACTCATATTATTAGACATATTATGGTTATATGACCGATAGAACGACAATTACTATACTTATTACTCTTATTATTATCAATCTAACTCATATTATTAGCCATATTATGCTTATATGACCGATAGAACGACAATTACTATACTTATTACACTCACTGTTATCAATTTAACTCATATTATTAGCCATATTATGGTTATATGACCGATAGAACGACAATTACTATACTTATTACACTCACTATTATCAATCTAACTCTTATTATTAACCATATTATGCAGATATGATCGATTGAACGACAATTACTATTCTTATTACTCTTATTATTATCAATCTAACTCATATTATTTGCCATATCATGCTTATATGATCGATAGAACGACAATTACTATACTCACTACTTTTATTATTATCACCCTAACTCATATTATTAGCCATATTATGGTTATATGATCGATAGAACGACAATTACTATACTTATTACACTCACTGTTATCAATCCAACTCATATTATTAACCATATTAAGCAGATGTGATCGATAGAACGACAATTACTATACTTATTACTCTTATATTATCAATCTAACTCAAATTATTAGCCATATTATGCTTATATGATCGATAGAACGACAATTACTATACTTATTACTCTTATTATTATCAATCTAACTCATATTATTGGCCATATTATGCTTATATGATCGATAGAACGACAATTACTATACTTATTACACTCACTGTTATCAATCTAACTCATATTATTAGACATATTATGGTTATATGACCGATAGAACGACAATTACTATACTTATTACTCTTATTATTATCAATCTAACTCATATTATTAGCCATATTATGCTTATATGACCGATAGAACGACAATTACTATACTTATTACACTCACTGTTATCAATTTAACTCATATTATTAGCCATATTATGGTTATATGACCGATAGAACGACAATTACTATACTTATTACTCTTATTATTATCAATCTAACTCATATTATTAGCCATATTATGCTTATATGATCGAGAGAACGACAATTACTATACTTATTACACTCACTATTATCAATCTAACTCATATTATTAACCATATTATGCAGATATGATCGGTTAGAACGACCATTACTATACTAATTACTCTTATTATTATCAATGTAACTCATATTGTCAGCCATATTATGCTTATATGATCGATAGAACGACAATTACTATACTTACTACTCTTATTATTATCAATCTAACTCATATCATTAGCCATATTATGTTTATATGATCGATAGAACGACAATTCCTATACTTATTACTCTTATTATTATCAATCTAACTTATATTATTAGCCATATTATGCTTATATGATCGATAGAACGACAATTACTACACATATTACACTCACTATTATCAATCTAACTCATATGATTAACCATATTATGCAGATATGATCGATAGAACGACAATTACTATACTTATTACTCTTATTGTTATCAATCTAGCTCATATTATTAGCCATATTATGCTTATATGATCGATAGAACGACAATTACTACACTTATTACACTCACTTTTATCAATCTAACTCATATTATTAACCATATTATGCAGATATGATCGATAGAACGACAATTACTATACTTATTGCACTCACTATTATCAATCTAAATCATATTATTAACCATATTACGCAGATATGATCGATAGAACGACAATTACTATACTCATTACTCTTATTATTATCAATCTAACTCATATTATTAGCCATATTGAACCTATATGATCGATAGAACGACAATTACTATACTTATTACACTCACTATTATCAATCTAAATAATATTATTAGCCATATTATGCTTATATGATCGATAGAACGACAATTACTATACTCAGTACTCTTATTATTAACAATCTAACTCATATTATTAGCCACATTATGCTTACATGATCGATAGAACGACAATTGCTATACTTATTACACTCACAGTTATCAATCTAACTCATATTATTAGCCATATTATGCTCATATGATCGATAGAGCGACAATTACTATACTTATTACACTCACTGTTATCAATCCAACTCATATTATTGACCATATTAAGCAGATATGATCGATAGAACGACAATTACTATACTTGTTATTCTTATTATTATCAATCTAACTCATATTATTAGCCATATTATGCTTACATGATCGATAGAACGACATTTACTATACTTATTACACTCACAGTTATCAATCTAACTCATATTATTAGCCATATTATGGTTATATGATCGATAGAACGACAATTACTATACTTATTACACTCACTGTTATCAATCCAACTCATATTATTAACCATATTATGCAGATATGATCGATAGAACGACCATTACTATACTAATTACTCTTATTATTATCAATGTAACTCATATTATCAGCCATATTATGCTTATATGATCGATAGAACGACAATTACTATACTTACTACTCTTATTATTATCAATCTAACTCATATCATTAGCCATATTATGTTTATATGATCGATAGAACGACAATTCCTATACTTATTACACTCACTGTTATCAATCTAACTCATATTATTAGACATATTATGGTTATATGACCGATAGAACGACAATTACTATACTTATTACACTCACTATTATCAATCTAACTCATATTATTAACCATATTATGCAGATATGATCGATAGAACGACCATTACTATACTAATTACTCTTATTATTATCAATGTAACTCATATTATCAGCCATATTATGCTTATATGATCGATAGAACGACAATTACTATACTTACTACTCTTATTATTATCAATCTAACTCATATCATTAGCCATATTATGTTTATATGATCGATAGAACGACAATTCCTATACTTATTACTCTTATTATTATCATTCTAACTCATATTATTAGCCATATTATGCTTATATGATCGATAGAACGACAATTACTACACATATGACACTCACTATTATCAATCTAACTCATATTATTAACCATATTATGGTTATATGACCGATAGAACGACAATTACTATACTTATTACTCTTATTATTATCAATCTAACTCATATTATTAGCCATATTATGCTTATATGATCGAGAGAACGACAATTACTATACTTATTACACTCACTATTATCAATCTAACTCATATTATTAACCATATTATGCAGATATGATCGATAGAACGACAATTACTATACTCATTACTCTTATTATTATCAATCTAACTCATATTATTAGCCATATTGAACCTATATGATCGATAGAACGACAATTACTATACTTATTACACTCACTATTATCAATCTAAATAATATTATTAGCCATATTATGCTTATATGATCGATAGAGCGACAATTACTATACTTATTACACTCACTGTTATCAATCCAACTCATATTATTGACCATATTAAGCAGATATGATCGATAGAACGACAATTACTATACTTGTTATTCTTATTATTATCAATCTAACTCATATTATTAGCCATATTATGCTTACATGATCGATAGAACGACATTTACTATACTTATTACACTCACAGTTATCAATCTAACTCATATTATTAGCCATATTATGGTTATATGATCGATAGAACGACAATTACTATACTTATTACACTCACTTTTATCAATCTAACTCATATTATTAACCATATTATGCAGATATGACCGATAGAACGACAATTACTATACTCATTACTCTTATTATTATCAATCTAACTCATGCTATTAGCCATATTATGCTTATATGATCGATAAAACGACAGTTACTATACTTATTACTCTTATTATTATAAATCTAACTCATATTATTAGCCATATTATGCTTATATGATCGATAGAACGACAATTACTATACTTATTACTCTTATTATTATGAATCTTACTCATATTATTAGCCATATTATGCTTATGTGATCGATAGAACTACAATTACTATACTCATTACTCTTATTATTATCAATCCAACTCATATTATTACCCATATTATGCTGATATGATCGATAGAACGACATTCACTATACTTATTATACTCACTATTATCAATCTAACTCATATTATTAACCATATTATGCAGATATGATCGATAGAACGACAATTACTATACTTATTACTCTTATTATTATCATTCTAACTAATATTATTAACCACATTAAGCAGATATGATCGATAGAGCTACAATTACTATACTCATTACTCTTATTATTATCAATCTAACTCATATTATTAGCCATATTATGCTTATATGATCCATAGAACGACAATTACTATACTTATTACACTTATTATTATCAATCTAATTCATATTATTAGCCATATTATGCTTATATAATCGATAGAACAATTACTATACTTATTACTCATATTATTATCAATCTAACTCATATTATTAGCCATATTATGCATATATGGTCGATAGAACGACAATTACTGTACTTATTACTCTTATCATTATCGGTCTAACTCATATTATTAACCATATTATGCAGATATGATCGATAGCACGACATCTACTATACCTATTACTCTTATTATTATCAACCTAACTCATATTATTAGCCATATTATGCTTATATGATCGATAGAACGACAATTACTATACTTATTATTCTTATTTTTATCAACCCAACTCATATTATTAACCATATTATGCAATTATGTTCGATAGAACGACAATTACTATACTTATTACACTTATTATTATCAATCTAACTCATATTATTAACCATACTATGCAGATATGATCGATAGAACGACAATTAATATACTTATTACTCTTAATATTATTAATCTAACTCATATTATTAGCCATATTATGCTTAAATGATCGATAGAACGACAATTACTATACTTATTACTCTTATTATTATCAACCTAACTCATATTATTAGCCATACTATGCTTATATGATCGATAGAACGACAATTACTATACTTATTACTCTTATTATTATCAAGCTAACTCATATTATTAGCCATATTGTGCTTATATGATCGATAGAACGACAATTACTATACTCATTACTCTTATTGTTATCAATCTAACTCATATTATTAGCCATATTATACCTATATGATCGGCAGAACGACAATTACTATACTTATTACACTTAATATTATCAATCTAACTCATATTATTAGCCATATTATGCTTATATGATCGATAGAACGACAATTACTGTACTTATTACTCTTATCATTATCGATCTAACTCATATTATTAACCATATTATGCAGATATGATCGATAGCACGACATCTACTATACTTATTACTCTTATTATTATCAGCCTAACTCATATAATTAGCCATATTATGCTTCTATGATCGATAGAACGACAATTACAATACTTATTATTCTTATTTTTATCAACCCAACTCATATTATTAGCCATATTATGCTTAAGTGGTCGATAGAACGACAATTACTATACTCATTACTCTTATTATTATCAATCTAACTCATATTATTAACCATATTATGCTGATATGATCGATAGAACGACAATTACTATACTTATTACTCTTATTATTATCAATCTAACTCATATTATTAACCATATTATGCAGATATGATCGATAGAACGACAACTACTATACTTATTACACTCATTATTATCAATCTAACTCATATTATTAGCCATATTATGCTTATATGATCGATAGAACGACAATTACTATACTTATTACTCTTATTATTATCAATCTAACTCACATTATTAGCCATATTATGCTTATATGATGGATAGAACGACAATTACTGTACTTATTACTCTTATCATTATCGATCTAACTCATATTATTAACCATATTTTGCAGATATGATCGATAGCACGACAATTACTGTACTTATTACTCTTATTATTATCAATCTAACTCATATCATTAGCCATATTATGCTTATATGATCGATAGAACGAGAATTACTATACTCACTACTCTTAGTATTATCAATCTAACTCATATTATTAGCCATATTATGGTTATATTATCGATAGAACGGCAATTACTATACTTATTACTGTTATTATTATCAATCTAACTCATATTATTAGCCATATTATGCTTAAATGATCGATAGAACTACAATTACTATACTCATTACTCTTATTCTTAACAATCTAACTCATATTATTAGCCATATTATGCTTATATGATCGATAGAACGAGAATTACTATACTCACTACTCTTAGTATTATCAATCTAACTCATATTATTAGCCATATTATGCTTATATGATCGATAGAACGACAATTACTATACTTATTACTCTTATTATTATCAATCTAACTCATATTATTAGCCATATTATGCTTATATGATCGATAGAACGACAATTACTGTACTTATTACTCTTATCATTATCGGTTTAACTCATATTATTAACCATATTATGCAGATATGATCGATAGCACGACATCTACTATACCTATTACTCTTATTATTATCAACCTAACTCATATTATTAGCCATATTATGCTTATATGATCGATAGAACGACAATTACTATACTTATTATTCTTATTTTTATCAACCCAACTCATATTATTAACCATATTATGCAATTATGTTCGATAGAACGACAATTACTATACTTATTACACTTATTATTATCAATCTAACTCATATTATTACACATACTATGCAGATATGATCGATAGAACGACAATTACTATACTTATTACTCTTATTATTATTAATCTAACTCATATTATTAGCCATATTATGCTTAAATGATCGATAGAACGACAATTACTATACTTATTACTCTTATTATTATCAACCTAACTCATATTATTAGCCGTACTATGCTTATATGATCGATAGAACGACAATTACTATACTTACTACTCTTACTATTATAAATGTAACTCATATTATTAGCCGTATTATGCTTA
>NW_027474001.1:0-32776 GCF_050947335.1 Megachile rotundata | reverse complement strand
TAGGAGTAATAAGTATAGTAATTGTCGTTCTATCGATCATATCTGCATAGTATGGTTAATAATATGAGTTAGATTGATAATAATAAGTGTAATAAGTATAGTAATTGTCGTTCTATCGAACATAATTGCATAATATGGTTAATAATATGAGTTGGGTTGATAAAAATAAGAATAATAAGTATAGTAATTGTCGTTCTATCGATCATATAAGCATAATATGGCTAATAATATGAGTTAGGTTGATAATAATAAGAGTAATAGGTATAGTAGATGTCGTGCTATCGATCATATCTGCATAATATGGTTAATAATACGAGTTAGACCGATAATGATAAGAGTAATAAGTACAGTAATTGTCGTTCTATCGATCATATAAGCATAATATGGCTAATAATGTGAGTTAGATTGATAATAGTGATTGTATTAAATATAGTAATTGTCGTTCTATCGCTCATATAAGCACAATATGGCTAATAATATGAGTTAGATTGATAATAATAAGAGTAATAAGTATAGTAATTGTCGTTCTATCGATCATATAAGCATAATATGGCTAACAATATGAGTTAGATTGATAATAATGAGTGTAATAAGTATAGTAGTTGTCGTTATATCGATCATATAAGCATAATATGGCTAATAGTATGAGTTAGATTGATAATAATAAGAGTAATGAGTATAGTAATTGTCGTTCTAACGATCATATCTGCATAATATGGTTAATAATATGAGTTAGATTGATAATAGTGAGTGCAATAAATATAGTAATTGTCGTTCTATCGATCATATAAGCACAATATGGCTAATAATATGAGTTAGTTTGATAATAATAAGAGTAATAAGTATAGTAATTGTCGTTCTATCGATCATTTAAGCATAATATGGCTAATAATATGAGTTAGATTGATAATAATCAGAGTAATAAGTATAGTAATTGTCGTTCTATCGATCATATCTGCATAGTATGGTTAATAATATGAGTTAGATTGATAATAATAAGAGTAATAGGTATTGTAATTGTCGTTATATCGATCATATAAGCATAATATGGCTAATAGTATGAGTTAGATTGATAATAATAAGAGTAATGAGTATAGTAATTGTCGTTCTATCGATCATATCTGCATAATATGGTTAATAATATGAGTTAGATTGATAATAATAAGAGCAATGAGTATAGTAATTGTCGTACTATCGATCATATAAGCATAATATGGCTAATAATATGAGTAAGATTGATAATAATAAGAGTAGTGAGTATAGTAATTGTAGTTCTATCGATCATATCTGCATAATATGGTTAATAATATGAGTTAGATTGATAATAATAAGAGTAATAAGTATAGTAATTGTCGTTCTATCGATCATATCTGCATAATATGGTTAATAATATGAGTTAGATTGATAATAGTGAGTGTAATAAGTATAGTAAATGTCGTTCTATCGATCATATAAGCATAATATGGGTAATAATATGAGTTAGATTGATAATAATAAGAGTAGTGAGTATAGTAATTGTAGTTCTATCGATCATATCTGCATAATATGGTTAATAAGATGAGTTAGATTGATAATAATAAGAGTAATAAGTATGGTAATTGTCGTTCTATCGATCATATCTGCATAATATGGTTAATAATATGAGTTAGATTGATAATAGTGAGTGTAATAAGTATAGTAAATGTCGTTCTATCGATCATATAAGCATAATATGGCTAATAATATGAGTTAGGTTGATAATAATAAGAGTAATAAGTATAGTAGATGTCGTGCTATCGATCATATCTGCATAATATGGTTAATAATATGAGTTAGATCGATAATGATAAGAGTAATAAGTACAGTAATTGTCGTTCTATCGATCATATAAGCATAATATGGCTAATAATATGAGTTAGATTGATAATAGTAAGTGTAATAAGTATAATAATTGTCGTTCTGTCGATGATATAAGTATAATATGGCTAATAATATGAGTTAGATTGATAATAATAAGAGTAATGAGTATAGTAATTGTCGTTCTATCGATCATATCTGCATAATATGGTTAATAATATGAGTTAGATTGATAATAATAAGAGTAATAAGTGTAGTAATTGTCGTTATATCGATCATATAACGATAATATGGCTAATAGCATGAGTTAGATTGATAATAATAAGAGTAATGAGTATAGTAATTGTCGTTCTATCGATCATATCTGCATAATATGGTTAATAATATGAGTTAGATTGATAACAGTGAGTGTAATAAATATAGTAATTGTCGTTCTATCGCTCATATAAGCACAATATGGCTAATAATATGAGTTAGATTGATAATAATAAGAGTAATAAGTATAGTAATTGTCGTTCTATCGATCATATAAGCATAATATGGCTAATAATATGAGTTAGATTGATAATAATAACAGTAATAAGTATAGTAATTGTCGTTCTATCGATAATATAAGCATAATATGGCTAATAATATGAGTTAGATTGATAATACTAAGAGTAGTGAGTATAGTAATTGTTGTTCTATCGATCATATAAGCATAATAAGGCTAATAATATGAGTTAGATTGATAATAATAAGAGTAATGAGTATAGTAATTGTAGTTCTATCGATCATATAAGCATAATATGGCTAATAATATGAGTTAGATTGATAATACTAAGAGTAGTGAGTATAGTAATTCTCGTTCTATCGATCATATAAGCATAATATGGCTAATAATATGAGTTAGATTGATAATAATAAGAGTAATGAGTATAGTAATTGTAGTTCTATCGATCATTTAAGATTAATATGGCTAATAATATGAGTTAGATTGATAATAATAAGAGTAATGAGTATAGTAATTGTAGTTCTATCGATCATATCTGCATAATATGGTTAATAATATGAGTTAGATTGATAATAATAAGAGTAATAAGTATAGTATTTGTCGTTCTATCGATCATATAAGCATAATATGGCTAATAATATGAGTTAGATTGATAATAATAAGAGTAATATGTATAGTAATTGTCGTTCTATCGGTCATTTAAGCATAATATGGCTAATAATATGAGTCAGATTGATAATAATAACAGTAATAAGTATAGTAATTGTCGTTCTATCGATAATATAAGCATAATATGGCTAATAATATGAGTTAGATTGATAATACTAAGAGTAGTGAGTATAGTAATTCTCGTTCTATCGACCATATAAGCATAATATGGCTAATAATATGAGTTAGATTGATAATACTAAGAGTAGTGAGTATAGTAATTGTCGTTCTATCGATCATATAAGCATAATATGGCTAATAATATTAGTTAGATTGATAATAATAAGAGTAATAAGTATAGTAATTGTCGTTCTATCGATCATATCTGCATAATATGGCTAATAATATGAGTTAGATTGATAATAATAACAGTAATAAGTATAGTAATTGTCGTTCTATCGATAATATAAGCATAATATGGCTAATAATATGAGTTAGATTGATAATACTAAGAGTACTGAGTATAGTAATTCTCGTTCTATCGATCATATAAGCATAATATGGCTAATAATATGAGTTAGATTGATAATAATAAGAGTAATAAGTACAGTAATTGTAGTTCTAACGATCATATAAGCATAATAAGGCTAATAATATGAGTTCGAGTGATAATACTAAGAGTAGTGAGTATTGTAATTCTCATTCTATCGATCATATAAGCATAATATGGCTAATAATATGAGTTAGATTGATAATAATAACAGTAATAACTATAGTAATTGTCGTTCTATCGATCATATAAGCATAATGTGGCTAATAATATGAGTTAGATTGATAATACTAAGAGTATTGAGTATAGTAATTCTCGTTCTATCGATCATATAAGCATAATATGGCTAATAATATGAGTTAGATTGATAATAATAAGAGTAGTAAGTATAGTAATTGTCGTTCTATCGATCATATCTGCATAATATGGTTAATAATATGAGTTAGATTGATAATAATAAGAGTAATAAGTATAGTAATTGTCGTTATATCGATCATATAACCATAATATGGCTAATAGCATGAGTTAGATTGATAATAATAAGAGTAATGAGTATAGTAGTTGTCGTTCTATCGATCATATCTGCATAATATGGTTAATAATATGAGTTAGATTGATAATAGTGAGTGTAATAAATATATTAATTGTCCTTCTATCGCTCATATAAGCACAATATGGCTAATAATATGAGTTAGATTGATAATAATAAGAGTAATAAGTATAGTAATTGTCGTTCGATCGATCATATAAGCATAATATGGCAAATAATATTAGTTAGATTGATAATAATAAGTGTAATAAGTATAGTAATTGTCGTTCTATCGGTCATTTAAGCATAATATGGCTAATAATATGAGTCAGATTGATAATAATAACAGTAATAAGTATAGTAATTGTCGTTCTATCGATAATATAAGCATAATATGGCTAATAATATGAGTTAGATTGATAATACTAAGTGTAGTGAGTATAGTAATTCTCGTTCTATCGATCATATAAGCATAATATGGCTAATAATATGAGTTAGATTGATAATACTAAGAGTAGTGAGTATAGTAATTGTCGTTCTATCGATCATATAAGCATAATATGGCTAATAATATTAGTTAGATTGATAATAATAAGAGTAATAAGTATAGTAATTGTCGTTCTATCGATCATATCTGCATAATATGGCTAATAATATGAGTTAGATTGATAATAATAACAGTAATAAGTATAGTAATTGTCGTTCTATCGATAATATAAGCATAATATGGCTAATAATATGAGTTAGATTGATAATACTAAGAGTACTGAATATAGTAATTCTCGTTCTATCGATCATATAAGCATAATATGGCTAATAATATGAGTTAGATTGATAATAATAAGAGTAATAAGTACAGTAATTGTAGTTCTATCGATCATATAAGCATAATAAGGCTAATAATATGAGTTCGAGTGATAATACTAAGAGTAGTGAGTATAGTAATTCTCATTCTATCGATCATATAAGCATAATATGGCTAATAATATGAGTTAGATTGATAATAATAACAGTAATAAGTATAGTAATTGTCGTTCTATCGATCATATAAGCATAATGTGGCTAATAATATGAGTTAGATTGATAATACTAAGAGTAGTGAGTATAGTAATTCTCGTTCTATCGATCATATAAGCATAATATGGCTAATAATATGAGTTAGATTGATAATAATAAGAGTAATAAGTATAGTAATTGTCGTTCGATCGATCATATAAGCATAATATGGCAAATAATATTAGTTAGATTGATAATAATAAGTGTAATAAGTATAGTAATTGTCGTTCTATCGCTCATATAAGCACAATATGGCTAATAATATGAGTTAGATTGATAATAATAAGAGTAATAAGTATAGTAATTGTCGTTCTATCGGTCATATAAGCATAATATGGCTAATAATATGAGTTAGATTGATAATAATAAGTGTAATAAGTATAGTAATTGTCGTTCTATCGATCATATAAGCATAATATGGCTAATAATATGCGTTAGATTGATAATAATAAGAGTAATGAGTATAGTAATTGTAGCTCTATCGATCATATCTGCTTAATATGGTTAATAATATGAGTTAGAAAGATAATAATAAGAGTAATAAGTATAGTAATTGTCGTTCTATCGATCATATCTGCATAATATGGTTAATAATATGAGTTAGATTGATAATAATAAGAGAAATGAGTATAGTAATTGTAGTTCTATCGATCATATAAGCATAATATGGCTAAAAATATGAGTTAGATTCATAATAGTAAGAGTAATAAGTATAGTAATTGTCGTTCTATCGTCCATTTAAGCATAATATGGCTAATAATATGACTTGGGTTGATAAAAATAAGAATAATAAGTATAGTAATTGTCGGTCTATCGATCATATAAGCATAATATGGCTAATAATATGAGTTAGATTTATAATAATAAGAGTAATAAGTATAGTAATTGTCGTTCTATCGATCATATAAGCATAATATGGCTAATAATATGAGTTAGGTTGATAATAATAAGAGTAATAAGTATAGTAGATGTCGTGCTATCGATCATATCTGCATAATATGGTTAATAATATGAGTTAGATCGATAATGATAAGAGTAATAAGTACAGTAATTGTCGTTCTATCGATCATATAAGCATAATATGGCTAATAATATGAGTTAGATTGATAATAGTAAGTGTAATAAGTATAATAATTGTCGTTCTGTCGATGATATAAGTATAATATGGCTAATAATATGGGTTAGATTGATAACAATAAGAGTAATGAGTATAGTAATTGTCGTTCTATCGATCATATCTGCATAGTATGGTTAATAATATGAGTTAGATTGATAATAATAAGAGTAATAAGTATTGTAATTGTCGTTCTATCGATCATATAAGCATAATATGGCTAATAATATTTGTTAGGTTGATAATAATAAGAGTAATAAGTATAGTAGATGTCGTGCTATCGATCATATCTGCATAATATGGTTAATAATATGAGTTAGATCGATAATGATAAGAGTAATAAGTACAGTAATTGTCGTTCTATCGATCATATAAGCATAATATGGCTAATAATATGAGTTAGATTGATAATAGTAAGTGTAATAAGTATAGTAATTGTCGTTCTGTCGATGATATAAGTATAATATGGCTAATAATATGAGTTAGATTGATAACAATAAGAGTAATGAGTATAGTAATTGTCGTTCTATCGACCGTATAAGCATAATATGGCTAATAATATGAGTTAGATTTATAATAATAAGAGGAATTGGTATAGTAATTGTCGTACTATCGATCATATAAGCATAATACGGCTAATAATATGAGTTACATTTATAATAGTAAGAGTAGTAAGTATAGTAATTGTCGTTCTATCGATCATATAAGCATAGTATGGCTAATAATATGAGTTAGATTGATAATAATAAGAGTAATAAGTATAGTAATTGTCGTTCTATCGGTCATATAACCATAATATGGCTAATAATGTGAGTTAGATTGATAATAGTGAGTGTAATAAATATAGTAATTGTCGTTCTATCGATCATATAAGCACAATATGGCTAATAATATGAGTTAGTTTGATAATAATAAGAGTAATAAGTATAGTAATTGTCGCTCTATCGATCATTTAAGCATAATATGGCTAATAATATGAGTTAGATTGATAATAATAGGAGTAATAGGTATAGTAATTGTCGTTCTATCGATCATATCTGCATAGTATGGTTAATAATATGAGTTAGATTGATAATAATAAGTGTAATAAGTATAGTAATTGTCGTTCTATCGAACATAATTGCATAATATGGTTAATAATATGAGTTGGGTTGATAAAAATAAGAATAATAAGTAGAGTAATTGTCGTTCTATCGATCATATAAGCATAATATGGCTAATAATATGAGTTAGGTTGATAATAATAAGAGTAATAGGTATAGTAGATGTCGTGCTATCGATCATATCTGCATAATATGGTTAATAATACGAGTTAGACCGATAATGATAAGAGTAATAAGTACAGTAATTGTCGTTCTATCGATCATATAAGCATAATATGGCTAATAATGTGAGTTAGATTGATAATAGTGATTGTATTAAATATAGTAATTGTCGTTCTATCGCTCATATAAGCACAATATGGCTAATAATATGAGTTAGATTGATAATAATAAGAGTAATAAGTATAGTAATTGTCGTTCTATCGATCATATAAGCATAATATGGCTAACAATATGAGTTAGATTGATAATAATGAGTGTAATAAGTATAGTAGTTGTCGTTATATCGATCATATAAGCATAATATGGCTAATAGTATGAGTTAGATTGATAATAATAAGAGTAATGAGTATAGTAATTGTCGTTCTATCGATCATATCTGCATAATATGGTTAATAATATGAGTTAGATTGATAATAGTGAGTGCAATAAATATAGTAATTGTCGTTCTATCGATCATATAAGCACAATATGGCTAATAATATGAGTTAGTTTGATAATAATAAGAGTAATAAGTATAGTAATTGTCGTTCTATCGATCATTTAAGCATAATATGGCTAATAATATGAGTTAGATTGATAATAATCAGAGTAATAAGTATAGTAATTGTCGTTCTATCGATCATATCTGCATAGTATGGTTAATAATATGAGTTAGATTGATAATAATAAGAGTAATAAGTATTGTAATTGTCGTTATATCGATCATATAAGCATAATATGGCTAATAGTATGAGTTAGATTGATAATAATAAGAGTAATGAGTATAGTAATTGTCGTTCTATCGATCATATCTGCATAATATGGTTAATAATATGAGTTAGATTGATAATAATAAGAGCAATGAGTATAGTAATTGTCGTACTATCGATCATATAAGCATAATATGGCTAATAATATGAGTTAGATTGATAATAATAAGAGTAGTGAGTATAGTAATTGTAGTTCTATCGATCATATAAGCATAATATGGCTAATAATATGAGTTAGATTGATAATAATAACAGTAATAAGTATAGTAATTGTCGTTCTATCGATAATATAAGCATAATATGGCTAATAATATGAGTTAGATTGATAATACTAAGAGTAGTGAGTATAGTAATTGTTGTTCTATCGATCATATAAGCATAATAAGGCTAATAATATGATTTAGATTGATAATAATAAGAGTAATGAGTATAGTAATTGTAGTTCTATCGATCATATAAGCATAATATGGCTAATAATATGAGTTAGGTTGATAATAATAAGAGTAATAGGTATAGTAGATGTCGTGCTATCGATCATATCTGCATAATATGGTTAATAATACGAGTTAGACCGATAATGATAAGAGTAATAAGTACAGTAATTGTCGTTCTATCGATCATATAAGCATAATATGGCTAATAATGTGAGTTAGATTGATAATAGTGATTGTATTAAATATAGTAATTGTCGTTCTATCGCTCATATAAGCACAATATGGCTAATAATATGAGTTAGATTGATAATAATAAGAGTAATAAGTATAGTAATTGTCGTTCTATCGATCATATAAGCATAATATGGCTAACAATATGAGTTAGATTGATAATAATGAGTGTAATAAGTATAGTAGTTGTCGTTATATCGATCATATAAGCATAATATGGCTAATAGTATGAGTTAGATTGATAATAATAAGAGTAATGAGTATAGTAATTGTCGTTCTAACGATCATATCTGCATAATATGGTTAATAATATGAGTTAGATTGATAATAGTGAGTGCAATAAATATAGTAATTGTCGTTCTATCGATCATATAAGCACAATATGGCTAATAATATGAGTTAGTTTGATAATAATAAGAGTAATAAGTATAGTAATTGTCGTTCTATCGATCATTTAAGCATAATATGGCTAATAATATGAGTTAGATTGATAATAATCAGAGTAATAAGTATAGTAATTGTCGTTCTATCGATCATATCTGCATAGTATGGTTAATAATATGAGTTAGATTGATAATAATAAGAGTAATAGGTATTGTAATTGTCGTTATATCGATCATATAAGCATAATATGGCTAATAGTATGAGTTAGATTGATAATAATAAGAGTAATGAGTATAGTAATTGTCGTTCTATCGATCATATCTGCATAATATGGTTAATAATATGAGTTAGATTGATAATAATAAGAGCAATGAGTATAGTAATTGTCGTACTATCGATCATATAAGCATAATATGGCTAATAATATGAGTTAGATTGATAATAATAAGAGTAGTGAGTATAGTAATTGTAGTTCTATCGATCATATCTGCATAATATGGTTAATAATATGAGTTAGATTGATAATAATAAGAGTAATAAGTATAGTAATTGTCGTTCTATCGATCATATCTGCATAATATGGTTAATAATATGAGTTAGATTGATAATAGTGAGTGTAATAAGTATAGTAAATGTCGTTCTATCGATCATATAAGCATAATATGGGTAATAATATGAGTTAGATTGATAATAATAAGAGTAGTGAGTATAGTAATTGTAGTTCTATCGATCATATCTGCATAATATGGTTAATAATATGAGTTAGATTGATAATAATAAGAGTAATAAGTATGGTAATTGTCGTTCTATCGATCATATCTGCATAATATGGTTAATAATATGAGTTAGATTGATAATAGTGAGTGTAATAAGTATAGTAAATGTCGATCTATCGATCATATAAGCATAATATGGCTAATAATATGAGTTAGGTTGATAATAATAAGAGTAATAAGTATAGTAGATGTCGTGCTATCGATCATATCTGCATAATATGGTTAATAATATGAGTTAGATCGATAATGATAAGAGTAATAAGTACAGTAATTGTCGTTCTATCGATCATATAAGCATAATATGGCTAATAATATGAGTTAGATTGATAATAGTAAGTGTAATAAGTATAATAATTGTCGTTCTGTCGATGATATAAGTATAATATGGCTAATAATATGAGTTAGATTGATAATAATAAGAGTAATGAGTATAGTAATTGTCGTTCTATCGATCATATCTGCATAATATGGTTAATAATATGAGTTAGATTGATAATAATAAGAGTAATAAGTGTAGTAATTGTCGTTATATCGATCATATAACGATAATATGGCTAATAGCATGAGTTAGATTGATAATAATAAGAGTAATGAGTATAGTAATTGTCGTTCTATCGATCATATCTGCATAATATGGTTAATAATATGAGTTAGATTGATAACAGTGAGTGTAATAAATATAGTAATTGTCGTTCTATCGCTCATATAAGCACAATATGGCTAATAATATGAGTTAGATTGATAATAATAAGAGTAATAAGTATAGTAATTGTCGTTCTATCGATCATATAAGCATAATATGGCTAATAATATGAGTTAGATTGATAATAATAACAGTAATAAGTATAGTAATTGTCGTTTTATCGATAATATAAGCATAATATGGCTAATAATATGAGTTAGATTGATAATACTAAGAGTAGTGAGTATAGTAATTGTTGTTCTATCGATCATATAAGCATAATAAGGCTAATAATATGAGTTAGATTGATAATAATAAGAGTAATGAGTATAGTAATTGTAGTTCTATCGATCATATAAGCATAATATGGCTAATAATATGAGTTAGATTGATAATACTAAGAGTAGTGAGTATAGTAATTCTCGTTCTATCGATCATATAAGCATAATATGGCTAATAATATGAGTTAGATTGATAATAATAAGAGTAATGAGTATAGTAATTGTAGTTCTATCGATCATTTAAGATTAATATGGCTAATAATATGAGTTAGATTGATAATAATAAGAGTAATGAGTATAGTAATTGTAGTTCTATCGATCATATCTGCATAATATGGTTAATAATATGAGTTAGATTGATAATAATAAGAGTAATAAGTATAGTATTTGTCGTTCTATCGATCATATAAGCATAATATGGCTAATAATATGAGTTAGATTGATAATAATAAGAGTAATATGTATAGTAATTGTCGTTCTATCGGTCATTTAAGCATAATATGGCTAATAATATGAGTCAGATTGATAATAATAACAGTAATAAGTATAGTAATTGTCGTTCTATCGATAATATAAGCATAATATGGCTAATAATATGAGTTAGATTGATAATACTAAGAGTAGTGAGTATAGTAATTCTCGTTCTATCGACCATATAAGCATAATATGGCTAATAATATGAGTTAGATTGATAATACTAAGAGTAGTGAGTATAGTAATTGTCGTTCTATCGATCATATAAGCATAATATGGCTAATAATATTAGTTAGATTGATAATAATAAGAGTAATAAGTATAGTAATTGTCGTTCTATCGATCATATCTGCATAATATGGCTAATAATATGAGTTAGATTGATAATAATAACAGTAATAAGTATAGTAATTGTCGTTCTATCGATAATATAAGCATAATATGGCTAATAATATGAGTTAGATTGATAATACTAAGAGTACTGAGTATAGTAATTCTCGTTCTATCGATCATATAAGCATAATATGGCTAATAATATGAGTTAGATTGATAATAATAAGAGTAATAAGTACAGTAATTGTAGTTCTAACGATCATATAAGCATAATAAGGCTAATAATATGAGTTCGAGTGATAATACTAAGAGTAGTGAGTATTGTAATTCTCATTCTATCGATCATATAAGCATAATATGGCTAATAATATGAGTTAGATTGATAATAATAACAGTAATAACTATAGTAATTGTCGTTCTATCGATCATATAAGCATAATGTGGCTAATAATATGAGTTAGATTGATAATACTAAGAGTATTGAGTATAGTAATTCTCGTTCTATCGATCATATAAGCATAATATGGCTAATAATATGAGTTAGATTGATAATAATAAGAGTAGTAAGTATAGTAATTGTCGTTCTATCGATCATATCTGCATAATATGGTTAATAATATGAGTTAGATTGATAATAATAAGAGTAATAAGTATAGTAATTGTCGTTATATCGATCATATAACCATAATATGGCTAATAGCATGAGTTAGATTGATAATAATAAGAGTAATGAGTATAGTAGTTGTCGTTCTATCGATCATATCTGCATAATATGGTTAATAATATGAGTTAGATTGATAATAGTGAGTGTAATAAATATATTAATTGTCCTTCTATCGCTCATATAAGCACAATATGGCTAATAATATGAGTTAGATTGATAATAATAAGAGTAATAAGTATAGTAATTGTCGTTCGATCGATCATATAAGCATAATATGGCAAATAATATTAGTTAGATTGATAATAATAAGTGTAATAAGTATAGTAATTGTCGTTCTATCGGTCATTTAAGCATAATATGGCTAATAATATGAGTCAGATTGATAATAATAACAGTAATAAGTATAGTAATTGTCGTTCTATCGATAATATAAGCATAATATGGCTAATAATATGAGTTAGATTGATAATACTAAGTGTAGTGAGTATAGTAATTCTCGTTCTATCGATCATATAAGCATAATATGGCTAATAATATGAGTTAGATTGATAATACTAAGAGTAGTGAGTATAGTAATTGTCGTTCTATCGATCATATAAGCATAATATGGCTAATAATATTAGTTAGATTGATAATAATAAGAGTAATAAGTATAGTAATTGTCGTTCTATCGATCATATCTGCATAATATGGCTAATAATATGAGTTAGATTGATAATAATAACAGTAATAAGTATAGTAATTGTCGTTCTATCGATAATATAAGCATAATATGGCTAATAATATGAGTTAGATTGATAATACTAAGAGTACTGAATATAGTAATTCTCGTTCTATCGATCATATAAGCATAATATGGCTAATAATATGAGTTAGATTGATAATAATAAGAGTAATAAGTACAGTAATTGTAGTTCTATCGATCATATAAGCATAATAAGGCTAATAATATGAGTTCGAGTGATAATACTAAGAGTAGTGAGTATAGTAATTCTCATTCTATCGATCATATAAGCATAATATGGCTAATAATATGAGTTAGATTGATAATAATAACAGTAATAAGTATAGTAATTGTCGTTCTATCGATCATATAAGCATAATGTGGCTAATAATATGAGTTAGATTGATAATACTAAGAGTAGTGAGTATAGTAATTCTCGTTCTATCGATCATATAAGCATAATATGGCTAATAATATGAGTTAGATTGATAATAATAAGAGTAATAAGTATAGTAATTGTCGTTCGATCGATCATATAAGCATAATATGGCAAATAATATTAGTTAGATTGATAATAATAAGTGTAATAAGTATAGTAATTGTCGTTCTATCGCTCATATAAGCACAATATGGCTAATAATATGAGTTAGATTGATAATAATAAGAGTAATAAGTATAGTAATTGTCGTTCTATCGGTCATATAAGCATAATATGGCTAATAATATGAGTTAGATTGATAATAATAAGTGTAATAAGTATAGTAATTGTCGTTCTATCGATCATATAAGCATAATATGGCTAATAATATGCGTTAGATTGATAATAATAAGAGTAATGAGTATAGTAATTGTAGCTCTATCGATCATATCTGCTTAATATGGTTAATAATATGAGTTAGAAAGATAATAATAAGAGTAATAAGTATAGTAATTGTCGTTCTATCGATCATATCTGCATAATATGGTTAATAATATGAGTTAGATTGATAATAATAAGAGAAATGAGTATAGTAATTGTAGTTCTATCGATCATATAAGCATAATATGGCTAAAAATATGAGTTAGATTCATAATAGTAAGAGTAATAAGTATAGTAATTGTCGTTCTATCGTCCATTTAAGCATAATATGGCTAATAATATGACTTGGGTTGATAAAAATAAGAATAATAAGTATAGTAATTGTCGGTCTATCGATCATATAAGCATAATATGGCTAATAATATGAGTTAGATTTATAATAATAAGAGTAATAAGTATAGTAATTGTCGTTCTATCGATCATATAAGCATAATATGGCTAATAATATGAGTTAGGTTGATAATAATAAGAGTAATAAGTATAGTAGATGTCGTGCTATCGATCATATCTGCATAATATGGTTAATAATATGAGTTAGATCGATAATGATAAGAGTAATAAGTACAGTAATTGTCGTTCTATCGATCATATAAGCATAATATGGCTAATAATATGAGTTAGATTGATAATAGTAAGTGTAATAAGTATAATAATTGTCGTTCTGTCGATGATATAAGTATAATATGGCTAATAATATGGGTTAGATTGATAACAATAAGAGTAATGAGTATAGTAATTGTCGTTCTATCGATCATATCTGCATAGTATGGTTAATAATATGAGTTAGATTGATAATAATAAGAGTAATAAGTATTGTAATTGTCGTTCTATCGATCATATAAGCATAATATGGCTAATAATATGAGTTAGGTTGATAATAATAAGAGTAATAAGTATAGTAGATGTCGTGCTATCGATCATATCTGCATAATATGGTTAATAATATGAGTTAGATCGATAATGATAAGAGTAATAAGTACAGTAATTGTCGTTCTATCGATCATATAAGCATAATATGGCTAATAATATGAGTTAGATTGATAATAGTAAGTGTAATAAGTATAGTAATTGTCGTTCTGTCGATGATATAAGTATAATATGGCTAATAATATGAGTTAGATTGATAACAATAAGAGTAATGAGTATAGTAATTGTCGTTCTATCGATCATATCTGCATAATATGGTTAATAATATGAGTTAGATTGATAATAATAAGAGCAATGAGTATAGTAATTGTCGTACTATCGATCATATAAGCATAATATGGCTAATAATATGAGTTAGATTGATAATAATAAGAGTAGTGAGTATAGTAATTGTAGTTCTATCGATCATATAAGCATAATATGGCTAATAATATGAGTTAGATTGATAATAATAAGAGTAATAAGTATGGTAATTGTCGTTCTATCGATCATATCTGCATAATATGGTTAATAATATGAGTTAGATTGATAATAATAAGAGTAATAAGTATAGTAATTGTCGTTCGATCGATCATATAAGCATAATATGGCTAATAATATGAGTTAGGTTGATAATAATAAGAGTAATAAGTATAGTAGATGTCGTGCTATCGATCATATCTGCATAATATGGTTAATAATATGAGTTAGATCGATAATGATAAGAGTAATAAGTACAGTAATTGTCGTTCTATCGATCATATAAGCATAATATGGCTAATAATATGAGTTAGATTGATAATAGTAAGTGTAATAAGTATAATAATTGTCGTTCTGTCGATGATATAGGTATAATATGGCTAATAATATGGGTTAGATTGATAACAATAAGAGTAATGAGTATAGTAATTGTCGTTCTATCGATCATATCTGCATAGTATGGTTAATAATATGAGTTAGATTGATAATAATAAGAGTAATAAGTACAGTAATTGTCGTTCTATCGATCATATAAGCATAATATGGCTAATAATATGAGTTAGATTGATAATAGTAAGTGTAATAAGTATAGTAATTGTCGTTCTGTCGATGATATAAGTATAATATGGCTAATAATATGAGTTAGATTGATAACAATAAGAGTAATGAGTATAGTAATTGTCGTTCTATCGATCATATCTGCATAATATGGTTAATAATATGAGTTAGATTGATAATAATAAGAGCAATGAGTATAGTAATTGTCGTACTATCGATCATATAAGCATAATATGGCTAATAATATGAGTTAGATTGATAATAATAAGAGTAGTGAGTATAGTAATTGTAGTTCTATCGATCATATAAGCATAATATGGCTAATAATATGAGTTAGATTGATAATAATAAGAGTAATAAGTATGGTAATTGTCGTTCTATCGATCATATCTGCATAATATGGTTAATAATATGAGTTAGATTGATAATAATAAGAGTAATAAGTATAGTAATTGTCGTTCGATCGATCATATAAGCATAATATGGCAAATAATATTAGTTAGATTGATAATAATAAGTGTAATAAGTATAGTAATTGTCGTTCTATCGCTCATATAAGCACAATATGGCTAATAATATGAGTTAGATTGATAATAATAAGAGTAATAAGTATCGTAATTGTCGTTATATCGATCATATAAGCATAATATGGCTAATAGTATGAGTTAGATTGATAATAATAAGAGTAATGAGTATAGTAATTGTCGTTCTATCGATCATATCTGCATAATATGGTTAATAATATGAGTTAGATTGATAATAGTGAGTGCAATAAATATAGTAATTGTCGTTCTATCGATCATATAAGCACAATATGGCTAATAATATGAGTTAGTTTGATAATAATAAGAGTAATAAGTATAGTAATTGTCGTTCTATCGATCATTTAAGCATAATATGGCTAATAATATGAGTTAGATTGATAATAATCAGAGTAATAAGTATAGTAATTGTCGTACTATCGATCATATAAGCATAATATGGCTAATAATATGAGTTAGATTGATAATAATAAGAGTAGTGAGTATAGTAATTGTAGTTCTATCGATCATATAAGCATAATATGGCTAATAATATGAGTTAGATTGATAATAATAACAGTAATAAGTATAGTAATTGTCGTTCTATCGATAATATAAGCATAATATGGCTAATAATATGAGTTAGATTGATAATACTAAGAGTAGTGAGTATAGTAATTGTTGTTCTATCGATCATATAAGCATAATAAGGCTAATAATATGATTTAGATTGATAATAATAAGAGTAATGAGTATAGTAATTGTAGTTCTATCGATCATATAAGCATAATATGGCTAATAATATGAGTTAGGTTGATAATAATAAGAGTAATAGGTATAGTAGATGTCGTGCTATCGATCATATCTGCATAATATGGTTAATAATACGAGTTAGACCGATAATGATAAGAGTAATAAGTACAGTAATTGTCGTTCTATCGATCATATAAGCATAATATGGCTAATAATGTGAGTTAGATTGATAATAGTGATTGTATTAAATATAGTAATTGTCGTTCTATCGCTCATATAAGCACAATATGGCTAATAATATGAGTTAGATTGATAATAATAAGAGTAATAAGTATAGTAATTGTCGTTCTATCGATCATATAAGCATAATATGGCTAACAATATGAGTTAGATTGATAATAATGAGTGTAATAAGTATAGTAGTTGTCGTTATATCGATCATATAAGCATAATATGGCTAATAGTATGAGTTAGATTGATAATAATAAGAGTAATGAGTATAGTAATTGTCGTTCTAACGATCATATCTGCATAATATGGTTAATAATATGAGTTAGATTGATAATAGTGAGTGCAATAAATATAGTAATTGTCGTTCTATCGATCATATAAGCACAATATGGCTAATAATATGAGTTAGTTTGATAATAATAAGAGTAATAAGTATAGTAATTGTCGTTCTATCGATCATTTAAGCATAATATGGCTAATAATATGAGTTAGATTGATAATAATCAGAGTAATAAGTATAGTAATTGTCGTTCTATCGATCATATCTGCATAGTATGGTTAATAATATGAGTTAGATTGATAATAATAAGAGTAATAGGTATTGTAATTGTCGTTATATCGATCATATAAGCATAATATGGCTAATAGTATGAGTTAGATTGATAATAATAAGAGTAATGAGTATAGTAATTGTCGTTCTATCGATCATATCTGCATAATATGGTTAATAATATGAGTTAGATTGATAATAATAAGAGCAATGAGTATAGTAATTGTCGTACTATCGATCATATAAGCATAATATGGCTAATAATATGAGTTAGATTGATAATAATAAGAGTAGTGAGTATAGTAATTGTAGTTCTATCGATCATATCTGCATAATATGGTTAATAATATGAGTTAGATTGATAATAATAAGAGTAATAAGTATAGTAATTGTCGTTCTATCGATCATATCTGCATAATATGGTTAATAATATGAGTTAGATTGATAATAGTGAGTGTAATAAGTATAGTAAATGTCGTTCTATCGATCATATAAGCATAATATGGGTAATAATATGAGTTAGATTGATAATAATAAGAGTAGTGAGTATAGTAATTGTAGTTCTATCGATCATATCTGCATAATATGGTTAATAATATGAGTTAGATTGATAATAATAAGAGTAATAAGTATGGTAATTGTCGTTCTATCGATCATATCTGCATAATATGGTTAATAATATGAGTTAGATTGATAATAGTGAGTGTAATAAGTATAGTAAATGTCGATCTATCGATCATATAAGCATAATATGGCTAATAATATGAGTTAGGTTGATAATAATAAGAGTAATAAGTATAGTAGATGTCGTGCTATCGATCATATCTGCATAATATGGTTAATAATATGAGTTAGATCGATAATGATAAGAGTAATAAGTACAGTAATTGTCGTTCTATCGATCATATAAGCATAATATGGCTAATAATATGAGTTAGATTGATAATAGTAAGTGTAATAAGTATAATAATTGTCGTTCTGTCGATGATATAAGTATAATATGGCTAATAATATGAGTTAGATTGATAATAATAAGAGTAATGAGTATAGTAATTGTCGTTCTATCGATCATATCTGCATAATATGGTTAATAATATGAGTTAGATTGATAATAATAAGAGTAATAAGTGTAGTAATTGTCGTTATATCGATCATATAACGATAATATGGCTAATAGCATGAGTTAGATTGATAATAATAAGAGTAATGAGTATAGTAATTGTCGTTCTATCGATCATATCTGCATAATATGGTTAATAATATGAGTTAGATTGATAACAGTGAGTGTAATAAATATAGTAATTGTCGTTCTATCGCTCATATAAGCACAATATGGCTAATAATATGAGTTAGATTGATAATAATAAGAGTAATAAGTATAGTAATTGTCGTTCTATCGATCATATAAGCATAATATGGCTAATAATATGAGTTAGATTGATAATAATAACAGTAATAAGTATAGTAATTGTCGTTTTATCGATAATATAAGCATAATATGGCTAATAATATGAGTTAGATTGATAATACTAAGAGTAGTGAGTATAGTAATTGTTGTTCTATCGATCATATAAGCATAATAAGGCTAATAATATGAGTTAGATTGATAATAATAAGAGTAATGAGTATAGTAATTGTAGTTCTATCGATCATATAAGCATAATATGGCTAATAATATGAGTTAGATTGATAATACTAAGAGTAGTGAGTATAGTAATTCTCGTTCTATCGATCATATAAGCATAATATGGCTAATAATATGAGTTAGATTGATAATAATAAGAGTAATGAGTATAGTAATTGTAGTTCTATCGATCATTTAAGATTAATATGGCTAATAATATGAGTTAGATTGATAATAATAAGAGTAATGAGTATAGTAATTGTAGTTCTATCGATCATATCTGCATAATATGGTTAATAATATGAGTTAGATTGATAATAATAAGAGTAATAAGTATAGTATTTGTCGTTCTATCGATCATATAAGCATAATATGGCTAATAATATGAGTTAGATTGATAATAATAAGAGTAATATGTATAGTAATTGTCGTTCTATCGGTCATTTAAGCATAATATGGCTAATAATATGAGTCAGATTGATAATAATAACAGTAATAAGTATAGTAATTGTCGTTCTATCGATAATATAAGCATAATATGGCTAATAATATGAGTTAGATTGATAATACTAAGAGTAGTGAGTATAGTAATTCTCGTTCTATCGACCATATAAGCATAATATGGCTAATAATATGAGTTAGATTGATAATACTAAGAGTAGTGAGTATAGTAATTGTCGTTCTATCGATCATATAAGCATAATATGGCTAATAATATTAGTTAGATTGATAATAATAAGAGTAATAAGTATAGTAATTGTCGTTCTATCGATCATATCTGCATAATATGGCTAATAATATGAGTTAGATTGATAATAATAACAGTAATAAGTATAGTAATTGTCGTTCTATCGATAATATAAGCATAATATGGCTAATAATATGAGTTAGATTGATAATACTAAGAGTACTGAGTATAGTAATTCTCGTTCTATCGATCATATAAGCATAATATGGCTAATAATATGAGTTAGATTGATAATAATAAGAGTAATAAGTACAGTAATTGTAGTTCTAACGATCATATAAGCATAATAAGGCTAATAATATGAGTTCGAGTGATAATACTAAGAGTAGTGAGTATTGTAATTCTCATTCTATCGATCATATAAGCATAATATGGCTAATAATATGAGTTAGATTGATAATAATAACAGTAATAACTATAGTAATTGTCGTTCTATCGATCATATAAGCATAATGTGGCTAATAATATGAGTTAGATTGATAATACTAAGAGTATTGAGTATAGTAATTCTCGTTCTATCGATCATATAAGCATAATATGGCTAATAATATGAGTTAGATTGATAATAATAAGAGTAGTAAGTATAGTAATTGTCGTTCTATCGATCATATCTGCATAATATGGTTAATAATATGAGTTAGATTGATAATAATAAGAGTAATAAGTATAGTAATTGTCGTTATATCGATCATATAACCATAATATGGCTAATAGCATGAGTTAGATTGATAATAATAAGAGTAATGAGTATAGTAGTTGTCGTTCTATCGATCATATCTGCATAATATGGTTAATAATATGAGTTAGATTGATAATAGTGAGTGTAATAAATATATTAATTGTCCTTCTATCGCTCATATAAGCACAATATGGCTAATAATATGAGTTAGATTGATAATAATAAGAGTAATAAGTATAGTAATTGTCGTTCGATCGATCATATAAGCATAATATGGCAAATAATATTAGTTAGATTGATAATAATAAGTGTAATAAGTATAGTAATTGTCGTTCTATCGGTCATTTAAGCATAATATGGCTAATAATATGAGTCAGATTGATAATAATAACAGTAATAAGTATAGTAATTGTCGTTCTATCGATAATATAAGCATAATATGGCTAATAATATGAGTTAGATTGATAATACTAAGTGTAGTGAGTATAGTAATTCTCGTTCTATCGATCATATAAGCATAATATGGCTAATAATATGAGTTAGATTGATAATACTAAGAGTAGTGAGTATAGTAATTGTCGTTCTATCGATCATATAAGCATAATATGGCTAATAATATTAGTTAGATTGATAATAATAAGAGTAATAAGTATAGTAATTGTCGTTCTATCGATCATATCTGCATAATATGGCTAATAATATGAGTTAGATTGATAATAATAACAGTAATAAGTATAGTAATTGTCGTTCTATCGATAATATAAGCATAATATGGCTAATAATATGAGTTAGATTGATAATACTAAGAGTACTGAATATAGTAATTCTCGTTCTATCGATCATATAAGCATAATATGGCTAATAATATGAGTTAGATTGATAATAATAAGAGTAATAAGTACAGTAATTGTAGTTCTATCGATCATATAAGCATAATAAGGCTAATAATATGAGTTCGAGTGATAATACTAAGAGTAGTGAGTATAGTAATTCTCATTCTATCGATCATATAAGCATAATATGGCTAATAATATGAGTTAGATTGATAATAATAACAGTAATAAGTATAGTAATTGTCGTTCTATCGATCATATAAGCATAATGTGGCTAATAATATGAGTTAGATTGATAATACTAAGAGTAGTGAGTATAGTAATTCTCGTTCTATCGATCATATAAGCATAATATGGCTAATAATATGAGTTAGATTGATAATAATAAGAGTAATAAGTATAGTAATTGTCGTTCGATCGATCATATAAGCATAATATGGCAAATAATATTAGTTAGATTGATAATAATAAGTGTAATAAGTATAGTAATTGTCGTTCTATCGCTCATATAAGCACAATATGGCTAATAATATGAGTTAGATTGATAATAATAAGAGTAATAAGTATAGTAATTGTCGTTCTATCGGTCATATAAGCATAATATGGCTAATAATATGAGTTAGATTGATAATAATAAGTGTAATAAGTATAGTAATTGTCGTTCTATCGATCATATAAGCATAATATGGCTAATAATATGCGTTAGATTGATAATAATAAGAGTAATGAGTATAGTAATTGTAGCTCTATCGATCATATCTGCTTAATATGGTTAATAATATGAGTTAGAAAGATAATAATAAGAGTAATAAGTATAGTAATTGTCGTTCTATCGATCATATCTGCATAATATGGTTAATAATATGAGTTAGATTGATAATAATAAGAGAAATGAGTATAGTAATTGTAGTTCTATCGATCATATAAGCATAATATGGCTAAAAATATGAGTTAGATTCATAATAGTAAGAGTAATAAGTATAGTAATTGTCGTTCTATCGTCCATTTAAGCATAATATGGCTAATAATATGACTTGGGTTGATAAAAATAAGAATAATAAGTATAGTAATTGTCGGTCTATCGATCATATAAGCATAATATGGCTAATAATATGAGTTAGATTTATAATAATAAGAGTAATAAGTATAGTAATTGTCGTTCTATCGATCATATAAGCATAATATGGCTAATAATATGAGTTAGGTTGATAATAATAAGAGTAATAAGTATAGTAGATGTCGTGCTATCGATCATATCTGCATAATATGGTTAATAATATGAGTTAGATCGATAATGATAAGAGTAATAAGTACAGTAATTGTCGTTCTATCGATCATATAAGCATAATATGACTAATAATATGAGTTAGATTGATAATAGTAAGTGTAATAAGTATAATAATTGTCGTTCTGTCGATGATATAAGTATAATATGGCTAATAATATGGGTTAGATTGATAACAATAAGAGTAATGAGTATAGTAATTGTCGTTCTATCGATCATATCTGCATAGTATGGTTAATAATATGAGTTAGATTGATAATAATAAGAGTAATAAGTATTGTAATTGTCGTTCTATCGATCATATAAGCATAATATGGCTAATAATATGAGTTAGGTTGATAATAATAAGAGTAATAAGTATAGTAGATGTCGTGCTATCGATCATATCTGCATAATATGGTTAATAATATGAGTTAGATCGATAATGATAAGAGTAATAAGTACAGTAATTGTCGTTCTATCGATCATATAAGCATAATATGGCTAATAATATGAGTTAGATTGATAATAGTAAGTGTAATAAGTATAGTAATTGTCGTTCTGTCGATGATATAAGTATAATATGGCTAATAATATGAGTTAGATTGATAACAATAAGAGTAATGAGTATAGTAATTGTCGTTCTATCGATCATATCTGCATAATATGGTTAATAATATGAGTTAGATTGATAATAATAAGAGCAATGAGTATAGTAATTGTCGTACTATCGATCATATAAGCATAATATGGCTAATAATATGAGTTAGATTGATAATAATAAGAGTAGTGAGTATAGTAATTGTAGTTCTATCGATCATATAAGCATAATATGGCTAATAATATGAGTTAGATTGATAATAATAAGAGTAATAAGTATGGTAATTGTCGTTCTATCGATCATATCTGCATAATATGGTTAATAATATGAGTTAGATTGATAATAATAAGAGTAATAAGTATAGTAATTGTCGTTCGATCGATCATATAAGCATAATATGGCAAATAATATTAGTTAGATTGATAATAATAAGTGTAATAAGTATAGTAATTGTCGTTCTATCGCTCATATAAGCACAATATGGCTAATAATATGAGTTAGATTGATAATAATAAGAGTAATAAGTATAGTAATTGTCGTTCTATCGGTCATATAAGCATAATATGGCTAATAATATGAGTTAGATTGATAATAATAAGTGTAATAAGTATAGTAATTGTCGTTCTATCGATCATATAAGCATAATATGGCTAATAATATGCGTTAGATTGATAATAATAAGAGTAATGAGTATAGTAATTGTAGCTCTATCGATCATATCTGCTTAATATGGTTAATAATATGAGTTAGAAAGATAATAATAAGAGTAATAAGTATAGTAATTGTCGTTCTATCGATCATATCTGCATAATATGGTTAATAATATGAGTTAGATTGATAATAATAAGAGAAATGAGTATAGTAATTGTAGTTCTATCGATCATATAAGCATAATATGGCTAAAAATATGAGTTAGATTCATAATAGTAAGAGTAATAAGTATAGTAATTGTCGTTCTATCGTCCATTTAAGCATAATATGGCTAATAATATGACTTGGGTTGATAAAAATAAGAATAATAAGTATAGTAATTGTCGGTCTATCGATCATATAAGCATAATATGGCTAATAATATGAGTTAGATTTATAATAATAAGAGTAATAAGTATAGTAATTGTCGTTCTATCGATCATATAAGCATAATATGGCTAATAATATGAGTTAGGTTGATAATAATAAGAGTAATAAGTATAGTAGATGTCGTGCTATCGATCATATCTGCATAATATGGTTAATAATATGAGTTAGATCGATAATGATAAGAGTAATAAGTACAGTAATTGTCGTTCTATCGATCATATAAGCATAATATGGCTAATAATATGAGTTAGATTGATAATAGTAAGTGTAATAAGTATAATAATTGTCGTTCTGTCGATGATATAAGTATAATATGGCTAATAATATGGGTTAGATTGATAACAATAAGAGTAATGAGTATAGTAATTGTCGTTCTATCGATCATATCTGCATAGTATGGTTAATAATATGAGTTAGATTGATAATAATAAGAGTAATAAGTATTGTAATTGTCGTTCTATCGATCATATAAGCATAATATGGCTAATAATATTTGTTAGGTTGATAATAATAAGAGTAATAAGTATAGTAGATGTCGTGCTATCGATCATATCTGCATAATATGGTTAATAATATGAGTTAGATTGATAATAATAAGTGTAATAAGTATAGTAATTGTCGTTCTATCGAACATAATTGCATAATATGGTTAATAATATGAGTTGGGTTGATAAAAATAAGAATAATAAGTAGAGTAATTGTCGTTCTATCGATCATATAAGCATAATATGGCTAATAATATGAGTTAGGTTGATAATAATAAGAGTAATAGGTATAGTAGATGTCGTGCTATCGATCATATCTGCATAATATGGTTAATAATACGAGTTAGACCGATAATGATAAGAGTAATAAGTACAGTAATTGTCGTTCTATCGATCATATAAGCATAATATGGCTAATAATGTGAGTTAGATTGATAATAGTGATTGTATTAAATATAGTAATTGTCGTTCTATCGCTCATATAAGCACAATATGGCTAATAATATGAGTTAGATTGATAATAATAAGAGTAATAAGTATAGTAATTGTCGTTCTATCGATCATATAAGCATAATATGGCTAACAATATGAGTTAGATTGATAATAATGAGTGTAATAAGTATAGTAGTTGTCGTTATATCGATCATATAAGCATAATATGGCTAATAGTATGAGTTAGATTGATAATAATAAGAGTAATGAGTATAGTAATTGTCGTTCTATCGATCATATCTGCATAATATGGTTAATAATATGAGTTAGATTGATAATAGTGAGTGCAATAAATATAGTAATTGTCGTTCTATCGATCATATAAGCACAATATGGCTAATAATATGAGTTAGTTTGATAATAATAAGAGTAATAAGTATAGTAATTGTCGTTCTATCGATCATTTAAGCATAATATGGCTAATAATATGAGTTAGATTGATAATAATCAGAGTAATAAGTATAGTAATTGTCGTTCTATCGATCATATCTGCATAGTATGGTTAATAATATGAGTTAGATTGATAATAATAAGAGTAATAAGTATTGTAATTGTCGTTATATCGATCATATAAGCATAATATGGCTAATAGTATGAGTTAGATTGATAATAATAAGAGTAATGAGTATAGTAATTGTCGTTCTATCGATCATATCTGCATAATATGGTTAATAATATGAGTTAGATTGATAATAATAAGAGCAATGAGTATAGTAATTGTCGTACTATCGATCATATAAGCATAATATGGCTAATAATATGAGTTAGATTGATAATAATAAGAGTAGTGAGTATAGTAATTGTAGTTCTATCGATCATATAAGCATAATATGGCTAATAATATGAGTTAGATTGATAATAATAACAGTAATAAGTATAGTAATTGTCGTTCTATCGATAATATAAGCATAATATGGCTAATAATATGAGTTAGATTGATAATACTAAGAGTAGTGAGTATAGTAATTGTTGTTCTATCGATCATATAAGCATAATAAGGCTAATAATATGATTTAGATTGATAATAATAAGAGTAATGAGTATAGTAATTGTAGTTCTATCGATCATATAAGCATAATATGGCTAATAATATGAGTTAGGTTGATAATAATAAGAGTAATAGGTATAGTAGATGTCGTGCTATCGATCATATCTGCATAATATGGTTAATAATACGAGTTAGACCGATAATGATAAGAGTAATAAGTACAGTAATTGTCGTTCTATCGATCATATAAGCATAATATGGCTAATAATGTGAGTTAGATTGATAATAGTGATTGTATTAAATATAGTAATTGTCGTTCTATCGCTCATATAAGCACAATATGGCTAATAATATGAGTTAGATTGATAATAATAAGAGTAATAAGTATAGTAATTGTCGTTCTATCGATCATATAAGCATAATATGGCTAACAATATGAGTTAGATTGATAATAATGAGTGTAATAAGTATAGTAGTTGTCGTTATATCGATCATATAAGCATAATATGGCTAATAGTATGAGTTAGATTGATAATAATAAGAGTAATGAGTATAGTAATTGTCGTTCTAACGATCATATCTGCATAATATGGTTAATAATATGAGTTAGATTGATAATAGTGAGTGCAATAAATATAGTAATTGTCGTTCTATCGATCATATAAGCACAATATGGCTAATAATATGAGTTAGTTTGATAATAATAAGAGTAATAAGTATAGTAATTGTCGTTCTATCGATCATTTAAGCATAATATGGCTAATAATATGAGTTAGATTGATAATAATCAGAGTAATAAGTATAGTAATTGTCGTTCTATCGATCATATCTGCATAGTATGGTTAATAATATGAGTTAGATTGATAATAATAAGAGTAATAGGTATTGTAATTGTCGTTATATCGATCATATAAGCATAATATGGCTAATAGTATGAGTTAGATTGATAATAATAAGAGTAATGAGTATAGTAATTGTCGTTCTATCGATCATATCTGCATAATATGGTTAATAATATGAGTTAGATTGATAATAATAAGAGCAATGAGTATAGTAATTGTCGTACTATCGATCATATAAGCATAATATGGCTAATAATATGAGTTAGATTGATAATAATAAGAGTAGTGAGTATAGTAATTGTAGTTCTATCGATCATATCTGCATAATATGGTTAATAATATGAGTTAGATTGATAATAATAAGAGTAATAAGTATAGTCATTGTCGTTCTATCGATCATATCTGCATAATATGGTTAATAATATGAGTTAGATTGATAATAGTGAGTGTAATAAGTATAGTAAATGTCGTTCTATCGATCATATAAGCATAATATGGGTAATAATATGAGTTAGATTGATAATAATAAGAGTAGTGAGTATAGTAATTGTAGTTCTATCGATCATATCTGCATAATATGGTTAATAATATGAGTTAGATTGATAATAATAAGAGTAATAAGTATGGTAATTGTCGTTCTATCGATCATATCTGCATAATATGGTTAATAATATGAGTTAGATTGATAATAGTGAGTGTAATAAGTATAGTAAATGTCGTTCTATCGATCATATAAGCATAATATGGCTAATAATATGAGTTAGGTTGATAATAATAAGAGTAATAAGTATAGTAGATGTCGTGCTATCGATCATATCTGCATAATATGGTTAATAATATGAGTTAGATCGATAATGATAAGAGTAATAAGTACAGTAATTGTCGTTCTATCGATCATATAAGCATAATATGGCTAATAATATGAGTTAGATTGATAATAGTAAGTGTAATAAGTATAATAATTGTCGTTCTGTCGATGATATAAGTATAATATGGCTAATAATATGAGTTAGATTGATAATAATAAGAGTAATGAGTATAGTAATTGTCGTTCTATCGATCATATCTGCATAATATGGTTAATAATATGAGTTAGATTGATAATAATAAGAGTAATAAGTGTAGTAATTGTCGTTATATCGATCATATAACGATAATATGGCTAATAGCATGAGTTAGATTGATAATAATAAGAGTAATGAGTATAGTAATTGTCGTTCTATCGATCATATCTGCATAATATGGTTAATAATATGAGTTAGATTGATAACAGTGAGTGTAATAAATATAGTAATTGTCGTTCTATCGCTCATATAAGCACAATATGGCTAATAATATGAGTTAGATTGATAATAATAAGAGTAATAAGTATAGTAATTGTCGTTCTATCGATCATATAAGCATAATATGGCTAATAATATGAGTTAGATTGATAATAATAACAGTAATAAGTATAGTAATTGTCGTTTTATCGATAATATAAGCATAATATGGCTAATAATATGAGTTAGATTGATAATACTAAGAGTAGTGAGTATAGTAATTGTTGTTCTATCGATCATATAAGCATAATAAGGCTAATAATATGAGTTAGATTGATAATAATAAGAGTAATGAGTATAGTAATTGTAGTTCTATCGATCATATAAGCATAATATGGCTAATAATATGAGTTAGATTGATAATACTAAGAGTAGTGAGTATAGTAATTCTCGTTCTATCGATCATATAAGCATAATATGGCTAATAATATGAGTTAGATTGATAATAATAAGAGTAATGAGTATAGTAATTGTAGTTCTATCGATCATTTAAGATTAATATGGCTAATAATATGAGTTAGATTGATAATAATAAGAGTAATGAGTATAGTAATTGTAGTTCTATCGATCATATCTGCATAATATGGTTAATAATATGAGTTAGATTGATAATAATAAGAGTAATAAGTATAGTATTTGTCGTTCTATCGATCATATAAGCATAATATGGCTAATAATATGAGTTAGATTGATAATAATAAGAGTAATATGTATAGTAATTGTCGTTCTATCGGTCATTTAAGCATAATATGGCTAATAATATGAGTCAGATTGATAATAATAACAGTAATAAGTATAGTAATTGTCGTTCTATCGATAATATAAGCATAATATGGCTAATAATATGAGTTAGATTGATAATACTAAGAGTAGTGAGTATAGTAATTCTCGTTCTATCGACCATATAAGCATAATATGGCTAATAATATGAGTTAGATTGATAATACTAAGAGTAGTGAGTATAGTAATTGTCGTTCTATCGATCATATAAGCATAATATGGCTAATAATATTAGTTAGATTGATAATAATAAGAGTAATAAGTATAGTAATTGTCGTTCTATCGATCATATCTGCATAATATGGCTAATAATATGAGTTAGATTGATAATAATAACAGTAATAAGTATAGTAATTGTCGTTCTATCGATAATATAAGCATAATATGGCTAATAATATGAGTTAGATTGATAATACTAAGAGTACTGAGTATAGTAATTCTCGTTCTATCGATCATATAAGCATAATATGGCTAATAATATGAGTTAGATTGATAATAATAAGAGTAATAAGTACAGTAATTGTAGTTCTAACGATCATATAAGCATAATAAGGCTAATAATATGAGTTCGAGTGATAATACTAAGAGTAGTGAGTATTGTAATTCTCATTCTATCGATCATATAAGCATAATATGGCTAATAATATGAGTTAGATTGATAATAATAACAGTAATAACTATAGTAATTGTCGTTCTATCGATCATATAAGCATAATGTGGCTAATAATATGAGTTAGATTGATAATACTAAGAGTATTGAGTATAGTAATTCTCGTTCTATCGATCATATAAGCATAATATGGCTAATAATATGAGTTAGATTGATAATAATAAGAGTAGTAAGTATAGTAATTGTCGTTCTATCGATCATATCTGCATAATATGGTTAATAATATGAGTTAGATTGATAATAATAAGAGAAATAAGTATAGTAATTGTCGTTATATCGATCATATAACCATAATATGGCTAATAGCATGAGTTAGATTGATAATAATAAGAGTAATGAGTATAGTAGTTGTCGTTCTATCGATCATATCTGCATAATATGGTTAATAATATGAGTTAGATTGATAATAGTGAGTGTAATAAATATATTAATTGTCCTTCTATCGCTCATATAAGCACAATATGGCTAATAATATGAGTTAGATTGATAATAATAAGAGTAATAAGTATAGTAATTGTCGTTCGATCGATCATATAAGCATAATATGGCAAATAATATTAGTTAGATTGATAATAATAAGTGTAATAAGTATAGTAATTGTCGTTCTATCGGTCATTTAAGCATAATATGGCTAATAATATGAGTCAGATTGATAATAATAACAGTAATAAGTATAGTAATTGTCGTTCTATCGATAATATAAGCATAATATGGCTAATAATATGAGTTAGATTGATAATACTAAGTGTAGTGAGTATAGTAATTCTCGTTCTATCGATCATATAAGCATAATATGGCTAATAATATGAGTTAGATTGATAATACTAAGAGTAGTGAGTATAGTAATTGTCGTTCTATCGATCATATAAGCATAATATGGCTAATAATATTAGTTAGATTGATAATAATAAGAGTAATAAGTATAGTAATTGTCGTTCTATCGATCATATCTGCATAATATGGCTAATAATATGAGTTAGATTGATAATAATAACAGTAATAAGTATAGTAATTGTCGTTCTATCGATAATATAAGCATAATATGGCTAATAATATGAGTTAGATTGATAATACTAAGAGTACTGAATATAGTAATTCTCGTTCTATCGATCATATAAGCATAATATGGCTAATAATATGAGTTAGATTGATAATAATAAGAGTAATAAGTACAGTAATTGTAGTTCTATCGATCATATAAGCATAATAAGGCTAATAATATGAGTTCGAGTGATAATACTAAGAGTAGTGAGTATAGTAATTCTCATTCTATCGATCATATAAGCATAATATGGCTAATAATATGAGTTAGATTGATAATAATAACAGTAATAAGTATAGTAATTGTCGTTCTATCGATCATATAAGCATAATGTGGCTAATAATATGAGTTAGATTGATAATACTAAGAGTAGTGAGTATAGTAATTCTCGTTCTATCGATCATATAAGCATAATATGGCTAATAATATGAGTTAGATTGATAATAATAAGAGTAATAAGTATAGTAATTGTCGTTCGATCGATCATATAAGCATAATATGGCAAATAATATTAGTTAGATTGATAATAATAAGTGTAATAAGTATAGTAATTGTCGTTCTATCGCTCATATAAGCACAATATGGCTAATAATATGAGTTAGATTGATAATAATAAGAGTAATAAGTATAGTAATTGTCGTTCTATCGGTCATATAAGCATAATATGGCTAATAATATGAGTTAGATTGATAATAATAAGTGTAATAAGTATAGTAATTGTCGTTCTATCGATCATATAAGCATAATATGGCTAATAATATGCGTTAGATTGATAATAATAAGAGTAATGAGTATAGTAATTGTAGCTCTATCGATCATATCTGCTTAATATGGTTAATAATATGAGTTAGAAAGATAATAATAAGAGTAATAAGTATAGTAATTGTCGTTCTATCGATCATATCTGCATAATATGGTTAATAATATGAGTTAGATTGATAATAATAAGAGAAATGAGTATAGTAATTGTAGTTCTATCGATCATATAAGCATAATATGGCTAAAAATATGAGATAGATTCATAATAGTAAGAGTAATAAGTATAGTAATTGTCGTTCTATCGTCCATTTAAGCATAATATGGCTAATAATATGACTTGGGTTGATAAAAATAAGAATAATAAGTATAGTAATTGTCGGTCTATCGATCATATAAGCATAATATGGCTAATAATATGAGTTAGAT
>NW_027474000.1:0-104103 GCF_050947335.1 Megachile rotundata | reverse complement strand
ATTGCGATTGCGTGATTGTGATTGCGTGATTGTGTGATTGTGTGATTGTGTGATTGTGTGATTGTGTGATTGTGTGACTGAGTGATTGTGTGACTGAGTGATTGTGTGATTGTGTGATAGTGTGATTGTGTGATTGTGTGATTGTGTGATTGTGTGATTGTGTGATTGTGTGATTGTGTGATTGTGTGATTGTGTGATTGTGTGATTTTGTGATTGAGTGATTGTGTGATTGTGTGATTGTGTGAATGTGTGATTATGTGACCGTGATTGTGTGATTGATGATTGTGTGATTGTGTGGTTGTGTGATTGTGTGATTGTTTGATTGTGTGATTGTGTGATTGTGTGATTGTGTGATTGTGTTTGTGTGATTGTGATTGTGTGATTGTGTGATTGTGTGATTGTGTGATTGTGTAATTGTGATTGTGCGATTGTGATTGTGTGATTGTGTGATTGTGTGATTGTGTGATTGTGTGATTGTGTGATTGTGTGATTGTGTGATTGTGTGATTGTGTGATTGTGTGATTGTGTGATTGTGTGATTGTGTGATTGTGTGATTGTGTGATTGTGTGATTGTGTGATTCTGGGATTGTGTGATTATGTAATTGTGATTGTGCGATTGTGATTGTGTGATTGTGATTGTGTGATTGTGGTTGTGTGATTGTGATTGTGTGATTGTGATTGTGATTGTGTGATTGTGATTGTGTGATTGTGACTGTGTGATTGTGTGTGTGTGTGATTGTGTGATTGTGTGATTGTGTGGTTATGTGACCGTGATTGTGTGATCGTGATTGTGTGATCGTGATAGTGTGACCGTGAAGGTGTGATTGCGTGATTGTGATTGCGTGATTGCGATTGCGTGATTGTGATTGCGTGATTGTGTGATTGTGTGATTGTGTGATTGTGTGATTGTGTGATTGTGTGACTGAGTGATTGTGTGACTGAGTGATTGTGTGATTGTGTGATAGTGTGATTGTGTGATTGTGTGATTGTGTGATTGTGTGATTGTGTGATTGTGTGATTGTGTGATTGTGTGATTGTGTGATTGTGTGATTTTGTGATTGAGTGATTGTGTGATTGTGTGATTGTGTGAATGTGTGATTATGTGACCGTGATTGTGTGATTGATGATTGTGTGATTGTGTGGTTGTGTGATTGTGTGATTGTTTGATTGTGTGATTGTGTGATTGTGTGATTGTGTGATTGTGTTTGTGTGATTGTGATTGTGTGATTGTGTGATTGTGTGATTGTGTGATTGTGTGACTGAGTGATTGTGTGACTGTGTGACTGTGTGACTGTGTGATTGAGGAACTGTGTGATTGTGTGACCATGATTGTGTGACCGTGATTGTGTGACCGATTGTGTGACCGTGATAGTGTGACCGTGAATGTGTGAATGCGTGATTGTGATTGCGTGATTGTGATTCCGTGATTGTGTGATTGTGTGACTGTGTGGTTGTGTGACCGTGATTGTGTGACCGTCATTGTGTGCTCGTGATTGTGTGATCGTGATTGTGTGATCGTGATTGTGATTGTGTGATTGTGTGATTGTGTGATTGTGTGATTGTGTGATTCTGGGATTGTGTGATTGTGTAATTGTGATTGTGCGATTGTGATTGTGTGATTGTGTGATTGTGTGATTGTGTGATTGTGTGATTGTGTGATTGTGTGATTGTGTGATTGTGTGATTGTGTGATTGTGTGATTGTGTGATTGTGTGATTGTGTGATTGTGTGATTGTGTGATGGAGTGATTGTGTGATTGTGTGAATGTGTGATAGTGTGACCGTGATTGTGTGATTGTGTGATTGTGTGGTTGTGTGACCGTGATTGTGTGACCGTGATTGTGTGATCGTGATTGTGTGATCGTGATTGTGTGATCGTGATTGTGATTGTGTGATTGTGTGATTGTGTGATTGTGTGATTGTGTGATTGCGTGATTGTGTGATTGTGTGATTGTGTGATTGTGTGATTGTGTGATTGTGTGATTGTGTGATTGTGTGATTGTGTGCGTGTGTGATTGTGTAATTGAGTGATTGTGTGCATGTGTGATTGTGTGATTAGGTGATTGTGTGATTGTGTGATTGTGTGATAGTGTGATCGTGTGATTGTGTGATTGTGTGGTTGTGTGACCGTGATTGTGTGACCGTGATTGTGTGACCGTGATTGTGTGACCGTGATTGTGTGACCGTGATAGTGTGACCGTGAATGTGTGACTGCGTGATTCTGATTGCGTGATTGTGATTGCGTGATTGTGTGATTGTGTGATTGTGTGATGGAGTGATTGTGTGATTGTGTGAATGTGTGATTGTGTGATTGTGTGATTGTGTGGTTGTGTGATTGTGTGATTGTGTGGTTGCGTGATTGTGTGATGGTGTGATTGTGTGATTGTGTGATTGTGTATTTGTGTGATTGTGTGATTGTGTGATTGTGTGATTGTGTGATTGTGTGATTGTGTGATTGTGTGATTGTGTGATTTTGTGATTGTGTGATTGTGTGATTGTGTAATTGTGATTGTGCGATTGTGATTGTGTGATTGTGTGATTGTGTGATTGTGTGATTGTGTGATTGTGAGGTTGTGTGTTTGTGTGCTTGTGTGATTGTGTGATTGTGATTGTGTGATTGTGATTGTGTGATTGTGATTGTGTGATTGTGGTTGTGTGATTGTGATTGTGTGATTGTGATTGTGTGATTGTGATTCCGTGATTGTGTGATTGTGTGATCGTGTGCTTGTGTGATTGTGCGATTGTGTGGTTGTGTGACCGTGATTGTGTGACCGTGATTGTGTGATCGTGATTGTGTGATCGTGATTGTGTGATCGTGATTGTGATTGTGTGATTGTGTGATTGTGTGATTGTGTGATTGTGTGATTGCGTGATTGTGTGATTGTGTGATTGTGTGATTGTGTGATTGTGTGATTGTGTGATTGTGTGATTGTGTGATTGTGTGCGTGTGTGATTGTGTAATTGAGTGATTGTGTACATGTGTGATTGTGTGATTAGGTGATTGTGTGATTGTGTGATTGTGTGATTGTGTGATCGTGTGATTGTGTGATTGTGTGGTTGTGTGACCGTGATTGTGTGACCGTGATTGTGTGACCGTGATTGTGTGACCGTGATTGTGTGATTGTGTGACTGTGTGGTTGTGTGACCGTGATTGTGTGACCGTCATTGTGTGCTCGTGATTGTGTGATCGTGATTGTGTGATCGTGATTGTGATTGTGTGATTGTGTGATTGTGTGATTGTGTGATTGTGTGATTCTGGGATTGTGTGATTGTGTAATTGTGATTGTGCGATTGTGATTGTGTGATTGTGTGATTGTGTGATTGTGTGATTGTGTGATTGTGTGATTGTGTGATTGTGTGATTGTGTGATTGTGTGATTGTGTGATTGTGTGATTGTGTGATTGTGTGATTGTGTGATTGTGTGATGGAGTGATTGTGTGATTGTGTGAATGTGTGATAGTGTGACCGTGATTGTGTGATTGTGTGATTGTGTGGTTGTGTGACCGTGATTGTGTGACCGTGATTGTGTGATCGTGATTGTGTGATCGTGATTGTGTGATCGTGATTGTGATTGTGTGATTGTGTGATTGTGTGATTGTGTGATTGTGTGATTGCGTGATTGTGTGATTGTGTGATTGTGTGATTGTGTGATTGTGTGATTGTGTGATTGTGTGATTGTGTGATTGTGTGCGTGTGTGATTGTGTAATTGAGTGATTGTGTGCATGTGTGATTGTGTGATTAGGTGATTGTGTGATTGTGTGATTGTGTGATTGTGTGATCGTGTGATTGTGTGATTGTGTGGTTGTGTGACCGTGATTGTGTGACCGTGATTGTGTGACCGTGATTGTGTGACCGTGATTGTGTGACCGTGATAGTGTGACCGTGAATGTGTGACTGCGTGATTCTGATTGCGTGATTGTGATTGCGTGATTGTGTGATTGTGTGATTGTGTGATGGAGTGATTGTGTGATTGTGTGAATGTGTGATTGTGTGATTGTGTGATTGTGTGGTTGTGTGATTGTGTGATTGTGTGGTTGCGTGATTGTGTGATGGTGTGATTGTGTGATTGTGTGATTGTGTATTTGTGTGATTGTGTGATTGTGTGATTGTGTGATTGTGTGATTGTGTGATTGTGTGATTGTGTGATTGTGTGATTTTGTGATTGTGTGATTGTGTGATTGTGTAATTGTGATTGTGCGATTGTGATTGTGTGATTGTGTGATTGTGTGATTGTGTGATTGTGTGATTGTGAGGTTGTGTGTTTGTGTGCTTGTGTGATTGTGTGATTGTGATTGTGTGATTGTGATTGTGTGATTGTGATTGTGTGATTGTGGTTGTGTGATTGTGATTGTGTGATTGTGATTGTGTGATTGTGATTCCGTGATTGTGTGATTGTGTGATCGTGTGCTTGTGTGATTGTGCGATTGTGTGGTTGTGTGACCGTGATTGTGTGACCGTGATTGTGTGATCGTGATTGTGTGATCGTGATTGTGTGATCGTGATTGTGATTGTGTGATTGTGTGATTGTGTGATTGTGTGATTGTGTGATTGCGTGATTGTGTGATTGTGTGATTGTGTGATTGTGTGATTGTGTGATTGTGTGATTGTGTGATTGTGTGATTGTGTGCGTGTGTGATTGTGTAATTGAGTGATTGTGTACATGTGTGATTGTGTGATTAGGTGATTGTGTGATTGTGTGATTGTGTGATTGTGTGATCGTGTGATTGTGTGATTGTGTGGTTGTGTGACCGTGATTGTGTGACCGTGATTGTGTGACCGTGATTGTGTGACCGTGATTGTGTGACCGTGATAGTGCGACCGTGAATGTGTGACTGCGTGATTCTGATTGCGTGATTGTGATTGCGTGATTGTGTGATTGTGTGATTGTGTGATGGAGTGATTGTGTGATTGTGTGAATGTGTGATTGAGTGATTGTGTGATTGTGTGGTTGTGTGATTGTGTGATTGTGTGGTTGCGTGATTGTGTGATGGTGTGATTGTGTGATTGTGTGATTGTGTATTTGTGTGATTGTGTGATTGTGTGATTGTGTGATTGTGTGATTGTGTGATTGTGTGATTGTGTGATTGTGTGATTGTGTGATTGTGTGATTGTGTGGTTGTGTGACCGTGATTGTGTGACCGTGATTGTGTGATTGTGTGATTGTGTGATGGTGTGATTGTGTGATTGTGTGAATGTGTGATTGCGTGATCGTGTGATTGTGTGATCGTGTGACCGTGTGATCGTGTGATTGTGTGATTGTGTGATTTTGCGATTGTGTGATTGTGTGATTGTGTGATTGTGTGAGTGTGTGATTGTGTGATTGAGTGATTGTGTGCTTGTGTGATTGTGTGGTTGTGGGATTGTGTGATTAGGCGATTGTGTGATTGTGTGATTGTGTGATTGTGTGACTGTGTGATTGTGTGATTGTGTGATTGTGTGATTGTGTAATTGTGATTGTGCGATTGTGATAGTGTGATTGTGTGATTGTGTGATTGTGTGATTGTGTGATTGTGTGATTGTGTGATTTTGTGATTGTGTGATTGTGTGATTGTGTAATTGTGATTGTGCGATTGTGATTGTGTGATTGTGTGATTGTGTGATTGTGTGATTGTGTGATTGTGTGATTGTGTGATTGTGTGACTGTGTGATTGTGTGATTGTGTGATTGGGTGATTGTGTGATTGTGTGATTGTGTGATTGTGTGATTGTGTGATTGTGTGATTGTGTGATTGTGTGATTGTGTGATTGTGTGATTGTGTGATTGTGTGATTGTGTGATTGTGTGATTGTGTGATTGTGTGATTGTGGTTGTGTGATTGTGATTGTGTGATTGTGATTGTGTGATTGTGATTGTGTGATTGTGATTGTGTGATTGTGATTGTGTGATTGTGATTGTGTGATTGTGATTGTGTGATTGTGATTGTGTGATTGTGATTGTGTGATTGTGATTGTGTGATTGTGATTGTGTGATTGTGATTGTGTGATTGTGATTGTGTGATTGTGATTGTGTGATTGTGATTGTGTGATTGTGATTGTGTGATTGTGATTGTGTGATTGTGATTGTGTGATTGTGATTGTGTGATTGTGATTGTGTGATTGTGATTGTGTGATTGTGATTGTGTGATTGTGATTGTGTGATTGTGATTGTGTGATTGTGATTGTGTGATTGTGATTGTGTGATTGTGATTGTGTGATTGTGATTGTGTGATTGTGATTGTGTGATTGTGATTGTGTGATTGTGATTGTGTGATTGTGATTGTGTGATTGTGATTGTGTGATTGTGATTGTGTGATTGTGATTGTGTGATTGTGATTGTGTGATTGTGATTGTGTGATTGTGATTGTGTGATTGTGATTGTGTGATTGTGATTGTGTGATTGTGATTGTGTGATTGTGATTGTGTGATTGTGATTGTGTGATTGTGATTGTGTGATTGTGATTGTGTGATTGTGATTGTGTGATTGTGATTGTGTGATTGTGATTGTGTGATTGTGATTGTGTGATTGTGATTGTGTGATTGTGATTGTGTGATTGTGATTGTGTGATTGTGATTGTGTGATTGTGATTGTGTGATTGTGATTGTGTGATTGTGATTGTGTGATTGTGATTGTGTGATTGTGATTGTGTGATTGTGATTGTGTGATTGTGATTGTGTGATTGTGATTGTGTGATTGTGATTGTGTGATTGTGATTGTGTGATTGTGATTGTGTGATTGTGATTGTGTGATTGTGATTGTGTGATTGTGATTGTGTGATTGTGATTGTGTGATTGTGATTGTGTGATTGTGATTGTGTGATTGTGATTGTGTGATTGTGATTGTGTGATTGTGATTGTGTGATTGTGATTGTGTGATTGTGATTGTGTGATTGTGATTGTGTGATTGTGATTGTGTGATTGTGATTGTGTGATTGTGATTGTGTGATTGTGATTGTGTGATTGTGATTGTGTGATTGTGATTGTGTGATTGTGATTGTGTGATTGTGATTGTGTGATTGTGATTGTGTGATTGTGATTGTGTGATTGTGATTGTGTGATTGTGATTGTGTGATTGTGATTGTGTGATTGTGATTGTGTGATTGTGATTGTGTGATTGTGATTGTGTGATTGTGATTGTGTGATTGTGATTGTGTGATTGTGATTGTGTGATTGTGATTGTGTGATTGTGATTGTGTGATTGTGATTGTGTGATTGTGATTGTGTGATTGTGATTGTGTGATTGTGATTGTGTGATTGTGATTGTGTGATTGTGATTGTGTGATTGTGATTGTGTGATTGTGATTGTGTGATTGTGATTGTGTGATTGTGATTGTGTGATTGTGATTGTGTGATTGTGATTGTGTGATTGTGATTGTGTGATTGTGATTGTGTGATTGTGATTGTGTGATTGTGATTGTGTGATTGTGATTGTGTGATTGTGATTGTGTGATTGTGATTGTGTGATTGTGATTGTGTGATTGTGATTGTGTGATTGTGATTGTGTGATTGTGATTGTGTGATTGTGATTGTGTGATTGTGATTGTGTGATTGTGATTGTGTGATTGTGGTTGTGTGATTGTGATTGTGTGATTGTGATTGTGTGATTGTGATTGTGTGATTGTGATTGTGTGATTGTGATTGTGTGATTGTGATTGTGTGATTGTGATTGTGTGATTGTGATTGTGTGATTGTGATTGTGTGATTGTGATTGTGTGATTGTGATTGTGTGATTGTGATTGTGTGATTGTGATTGTGTGATTGTGATTGTGTGATTGTGATTGTGTGATTGTGATTGTGTGATTGTGATTGTGTGATTGTGATTGTGTGATTGTGATTGTGTGATTGTGATTGTGTGATTGTGATTGTGTGATTGTGATTGTGTGATTGTGATTGTGTGATTGTGATTGTGTGATTGTGATTGTGTGATTGTGATTGTGTGATTGTGATTGTGTGATTGTGATTGTGTGATTGTGATTGTGTGATTGTGATTGTGTGATTGTGATTGTGTGATTGTGATTGTGTGATTGTGATTGTGTGATTGTGATTGTGTGATTGTGATTGTGTGATTGTGATTGTGTGATTGTGATTGTGTGATTGTGATTGTGTGATTGTGATTGTGTGATTGTGATTGTGTGATTGTGATTGTGTGATTGTGATTGTGTGATTGTGATTGTGTGATTGTGATTGTGTGATTGTGATTGTGTGATTGTGATTGTGTGATTGTGATTGTGTGATTGTGATTGTGTGATTGTGATTGTGTGATTGTGATTGTGTGATTGTGATTGTGTGATTGTGATTGTGTGATTGTGATTGTGTGATTGTGATTGTGTGATTGTGATTGTGTGATTGTGATTGTGTGATTGTGATTGTGTGATTGTGATTGTGTGATTGTGATTGTGTGATTGTGATTGTGTGATTGTGATTGTGTGATTGTGATTGTGTGATTGTGATTGTGTGATTGTGATTGTGTGATTGTGATTGTGTGATTGTGATTGTGTGATTGTGATTGTGTGATTGTGTGATTGTGATTGTGATTGTGTGATTGTGACTGTGTGATTGTGTGTGTGTGTGATTGCGTGATTGTGTGATTGTGTGGTTGCGTGATTGTGTGATTGTGTGATTGTGTGATTGTGTGATTGTGTGATTGTGTGATTGTGTGATTGTGTGATTGTGTGATTGTGTGATTGTGGGATTGTGTGATTGTGTGATTGTGTGATTGTGTGATTGTGTGATTGTGTGATTGTGTGATTGTGTGATTGTGTGATTGTGTGATTGTGTGATTGTGTGATTGTGTGATTGTGTAATTGTGTGGTAGTGTGACCGTGATTGTGTGACCGTGATTCTGTGATTGTGATTGTGTGATTGTGATTGTATGATTGTGATTGTGTGATTGTGATTGTCTGATTATGATTGTGTGATTGTGATTGTGATTGTGTGATTGTGACTGTGTGATTGTGTGTGTGTGTGATTGTGTGATTGTGTCATTGTGTGATTGTGTGGTTGTGTGATTGTGTGATTGTGTGATTGTGTGATTGTGTGATTGTGTGATTGTGTGATTGTGTGATTGTGTGATTGTGTGATTGTGTGATTGTGTGATTGTGTGATTGCGTGATTGAGTGATTGTGTGATTGTGTGATTGTGTGATTGTGTGGTTGTGTGATTGTGTGATTGTGTGGTTGCGTGATTGTGTGATTGTGTGATTGTGTGATTGTGTGATTGTGTGATTGTGTGATTGTGTGATTGTGTGATTGTGTGATTGTGTGATTGTGTGATTGTGTGATTGTGTGATTGTGTGATTGTGTGATTGTGTGATTGTGTGATTGTGTGATTGTGTGATTGTGTGATTGTGTGATTGTGTGATTGTGTGGTTGTGTGACCGTGATTGTGTGATCGTGATTGTGTGATCGTGTTAGTGTGACCGTGAATGTGTGATTGCGTGATTGTGATTGCGTGATTGCGATTGCGTGATTGTGATTGCGTGATTGTGTGATTGTGTGATGGTGTGATTGTGTGATTGTGTGAATGTGTGATTGCGTGATCGTGTGATTGTGTGATCGTGTGATCGTGTGAACGTGTGATTGTGTGATTGTGTGATTTTGCGATTGTGTGATTGTGTGATTGTGTGATTGTGTGAGTGTGTGATTGTGTGATTGTGTGATTGTGTGCTTGTGTGATTGTGTGGTTGTGTGATTGTGTGATTAGGCGATTGTGTGATTGTGTGATTGTGTGACTGTGTGATTGTGTGATTGTGTGATTGTGTGATTGTGTGATTGTGTAATTGTGATTGTGCGATTGTGATTGTGTGATTGTGTGATTGTGTGATTTTGTGATTGTGTGATTGTGTGATTGTGTGATTGTGTGATTGTGTGATTGTGTGATTGTGTGATTGTGTGATTGTGTGATTGTGTGATTGTGTGATTGTGTGATTGTGTGGTTGTGTGACCGTGATTGTGTGACCGTGATTGTGTGATCGTGTTAGTGTGACCGTGAATGTGTAATTGCGTGATTGTGATTGCGTGATTGCGATTGCGTGATTGTGATTGCGTGATTGTGTGATTGTGTGATTGTGTGATTGTGTGATGGTGTGATTGTGTGATTGTGTGAATGTGTGATTGCGTGATCGTGTGATTGTGTGATCGTGTGATCGTGTGATCGTGTGATTGTGTGATTGTGTGATTTTGCGATTGTGTGATTGTGTGATTGTGTGATTGTGTGAGTGTGTGATTGTGTGATTGTGTGATTGTGTGCTTGTGTGATTGTGTGGTTGTGTGATTGTGTGATTAGGCGATTGTGTGATTGTGTGATTGTGTGACTGTGTGATTGTGTGATTGTGTGATTGTGTGATTGTGTGATTGTGTGATTGTGTAATTGTGATTGTGCGATTGTGATTGTGTGATTGTGTGATTGTGTGATTTTGTGATTGTGTGATTGTGTGATTGTGTGATTGTGTGATTGTGTGATTGTGTGATTGTGTGATTGTGTGATTGTGTGATTGTGTGATTGTGTGATTTTGTGATTGTGTGATTTTGTGATTGTGTGATTGTGTGATTGTGTGATTTTGTGATTATGTGATTGTGTGATTGTGTGATTGTGTGATTGTGTGATTGTGTGATTGTGTGATTGTGTGATTGTGTGATTGTGTGATTGTGTGATTGTGTGATTTTGTGATTGTGTGATTGTGTGATTGTGTGATTGTGTGATTGTGTGATTGTGTGATTATGTGATTGTGTGATTCTGGGATTGTGTGATTGTGTAATTGCGATTGTGCGATTGTGATTGTGTGATTGTGATTGTGTGATTGTGGTTGTGTGATTGTGATTGTGTGATTGTGATTGTGTGATTGTGATTGTGTGATTGTGATTGTGTGATTGTGACTGTGTGATTGTGTGTGTGTGTGATTGTGTGATTGTGTGGTTGTGTGACCGTGATTGTGTGATCGTGATTGTGTGATCGTGATAGTGTGACCGTGAATGTGTGATTGCGTGATTGTGATTGCGTGATTGTGTGATTCTGTGATTGTGTGATTGTGTGATTGTGTGATTGTGTGATTGTGTGATTGTGTGATTGTGTGATTGTGTGATTGTGTGATGGAGTGATTGTGTGATTGTGTGAATGTGTGATTGTGTGATCGTGTGATTGTGTGATCGTGTGATCGTGTGATCGTGTGATTGTGTGATCGTGTGATTGTGTGATTGTGTGATTGTGCGATTGTGTGATTGTGTGATTGTGTGATTGTGTGGTTGTGTGATTGTGTGATTGTGTGGTTGCGTGATTGTGTGATTGTGTGATTGTGTGATTGTGTGATTGTGTGATTGTGTGATTGTGTGATTGTGTGATTGTGTGATTGTGTGATTGTGTGATTGTGTGATTGTGTGATTGTGTGATTGTGTGATTGTGTGATTGTGTGATTGTGTGATTGTGTAATTGTGTGGTAGTGTGACCGTGATTGTGTGACCGTGATTGTGTGATCGTGATTGTGTGATCGTGTTAGTGTGACCGTGAATGTGTGATTGCGTGATTGTGATTGCGTGATTGTGTGATTGTGTGATTGTGTGATTGTGTGATGGTGTGATTGTGTGATTGTGTGAATGTGTGATTGCGTGATCGTGTGATTGTGTGATCGTGTGATCGTGTGATTGTGTGATTGTGTGATTGTGTGATTGTGTGATTGTGTGATTGTGTGATTGTGTGATTGTGTGATTGTGTGATTGTGTGATTGTGTAATTGTGATTGTGCGATTGTGATTGTGTGATTGTGTGATTGTGTGATTGTGTGATTGTGTGATTGTGTGATTGTGTGATTGTGTGATTGTGTGATTGTGTGATTGTGTGATTGTGTGATTGTGATTGTGTGATTATGTGATTGTGTGATTGTGTGATTGTGTGATTGTGTGGTTGTGTGACCGTGATTGTGTGACCGTGATTGTGTGATCGTGATTGTGTGATCGTGTTAGTGTGACCGTGAGTGTGTGATTGCGTGATTGTGATTGCGTGATTGCGATTGCGTGATTGTGATTGCGTGATCGTGTGATTGTGTGATTGTGTGATTGTGTGATTGTGTGATTGTGAGATTGTGTGTTTGTGTGCTTGTGTGATTGTGATTGTGTGATTGTGATTGTGTGATTGTGATTGTGTGATTGTGATTGTGTGATTGTGATTGTGTGATTGTGATTGTGTGATTGTGATTGTGTGATTGTGATTGTGTGATTGTGATTGTGTGATTGTGATTGTGTGATTGTGTGATTGTGATTGTGATTGTGTGATTGTGACTGTGTGATTGTGTGATTGTGTGATTGTGTGATTGTGTGATTGTGTGATTGTGTGATTGTGTGATTGTGTGATTGTGTGATTGTGTGATTGTGTGATTGTGTGATTGTGTGATTGTGTGATTGTGTGATTGTGTGATTGAGTGATTGTGTGATTGTGTGATTGTGTAATTGTGTGGTTGTGTGATTGTGTGATTGTGTGGTTGCGTGATTGTGTGATTGTGTGATTGTGTGATTGTGTGATTGTGTGATTGTGTGATTGTGTGATTGTGTGATTGTGTGATTGTGTGATTGTGTGATTGTGTGATTGTGTGATTGTGTGATTGTGTGATTGTGTGATTGTGTGATTGTGTGATTGTGTGATTGTGTGATTGTGTGATTGTGTGATTGTGTGATTGTGTGATTGTGTGATTGTGTGATTGTGTGATTGTGTGATTGTGTGGTTGTGTGACCGTGATTGTGTGACCGTGATTGTGTGATCGTGATTGTGTGATCGTGTTAGTGTGACCGTGAATGTGTGATTGCGTGATTGTGATTGCGTGATTGCGATTGCGTGATTGTGATTGCGTGATTGTGTGATTGTGTGATTGTGTGATTGTGTGATTGTGTGATTGTGTGATGGTGTGATTGTGTGATTGTGTGAATGTGTGATTGCGTGATCGTGTGATTGTGTGATCGTGTGATCGTGTGATCGTGTGATTGTGTGATTGTGTGATTTTGCGATTGTGTGATTGTGTGATTGTGTGATTGTGTGAGTGTGTGATTGTGTGATTGTGTGATTGTGTGCTTGTGTGATTGTGTGGTTGTGTGATTGTGTGATTAGGCGATTGTGTGATTGTGTGATTGTGTGACTGTGTGATTGTGTGATTGTGTGATTGTGTGATTGTGTGATTGTGTGATTGTGTAATTGTGATTGTGCGATTGTGATTGTGTGATTGTGTGATTGTGTGATTGTGTGATTGTGTGATTGTGTGATTGTGTGATTGTGTGATTGTGTGATTGTGTGATTGTGTGATTGTGTGATTGTGTGATTGTGTGATTGTGTGATTGTGTGATTCTGGGATTGTGTGATTATGTAATTGTGATTGTGCGATTGTGATTGTGTGATTGTGATTGTGTGATTGTGGTTGTGTGATTGTGATTGTGTGATTGTGATTGTGATTGTGTGATTGTGATTGTGTGATTGTGACTGTGTGATTGTGTGTGTGTGTGATTGTGTGATTGTGTGATTGTGTGGTTGTGTGACCGTGATTGTGTGATCGTGATTGTGTGATCGTGATAGTGTGACCGTGAAGGTGTGATTGCGTGATTGTGATTGCGTGATTGCGATTGCGTGATTGTGATTGCGTGATTGTGTGATTGTGTGATTGTGTGATTGTGTGATTGTGTGATTGTGTGACTGAGTGATTGTGTGACTGAGTGATTGTGTGATTGTGTGATAGTGTGATTGTGTGATTGTGTGATTGTGTGATTGTGTGATTGTGTGATTGTGTGATTGTGTGATTGTGTGATTGTGTGATTGTGTGATTTTGTGATTGAGTGATTGTGTGATTGTGTGATTGTGTGAATGTGTGATTATGTGACCGTGATTGTGTGATTGATGATTGTGTGATTGTGTGGTTGTGTGATTGTGTGATTGTTTGATTGTGTGATTGTGTGATTGTGTGATTGTGTGATTGTGTTTGTGTGATTGTGATTGTGTGATTGTGTGATTGTGTGATTGTGTGATTGTGTAATTGTGATTGTGCGATTGTGATTGTGTGATTGTGTGATTGTGTGATTGTGTGATTGTGTGATTGTGTGATTGTGTGATTGTGTGATTGTGTGATTGTGTGATTGTGTGATTGTGTGATTGTGTGATTGTGTGATTGTGTGATTGTGTGATTGTGTGATTGTGTGATTGTGTGATTGTGTGATTCTGGGATTGTGTGATTATGTAATTGTGATTGTGCGATTGTGATTGTGTGATTGTGATTGTGTGATTGTGGTTGTGTGATTGTGATTGTGTGATTGTGATTGTGATTGTGTGATTGTGATTGTGTGATTGTGACTGTGTGATTGTGTGTGTGTGTGATTGTGTGATTGTGTGATTGTGTGGTTATGTGACCGTGATTGTGTGATCGTGATTGTGTGATCGTGATAGTGTGACCGTGAAGGTGTGATTGCGTGATTGTGATTGCGTGATTGCGATTGCGTGATTGTGATTGCGTGATTGTGTGATTGTGTGATTGTGTGATTGTGTGATTGTGTGATTGTGTGACTGAGTGATTGTGTGACTGAGTGATTGTGTGATTGTGTGATAGTGTGATTGTGTGATTGTGTGATTGTGTGATTGTGTGATTGTGTGATTGTGTGATTGTGTGATTGTGTGATTGTGTGATTGTGTGATTTTGTGATTGAGTGATTGTGTGATTGTGTGATTGTGTGAATGTGTGATTATGTGACCGTGATTGTGTGATTGATGATTGTGTGATTGTGTGGTTGTGTGATTGTGTGATTGTTTGATTGTGTGATTGTGTGATTGTGTGATTGTGTGATTGTGTTTGTGTGATTGTGATTGTGTGATTGTGTGATTGTGTGATTGTGTGATTGTGTGACTGAGTGATTGTGTGACTGTGTGACTGTGTGACTGTGTGATTGAGGAACTGTGTGATTGTGTGACCATGATTGTGTGACCGTGATTGTGTGACCGATTGTGTGACCGTGATAGTGTGACCGTGAATGTGTGAATGCGTGATTGTGATTGCGTGATTGTGATTCCGTGATTGTGTGATTGTGTGACTGTGTGGTTGTGTGACCGTGATTGTGTGACCGTCATTGTGTGCTCGTGATTGTGTGATCGTGATTGTGTGATCGTGATTGTGATTGTGTGATTGTGTGATTGTGTGATTGTGTGATTGTGTGATTCTGGGATTGTGTGATTGTGTAATTGTGATTGTGCGATTGTGATTGTGTGATTGTGTGATTGTGTGATTGTGTGATTGTGTGATTGTGTGATTGTGTGATTGTGTGATTGTGTGATTGTGTGATTGTGTGATTGTGTGATGGAGTGATTGTGTGATTGTGTGAATGTGTGATTGTGTGACCGTGATTGTGTGATTGTGTGATTGTGTGGTTGTGTGACCGTGATTGTGTGACCGTGATTGTGTGATCGTGATTGTGTGATCGTGATTGTGTGATCGTGATTGTGATTGTGTGATTGTGTGATTGTGTGATTGTGTGATTGTGTGATTGCGTGATTGTGTGATTGTGTGATTGTGTGATTGTGTGATTGTGTGATTGTGTGATTGTGTGATTGTGTGATTGTGTGCGTGTGTGATTGTGTAATTGAGTGATTGTGTGCATGTGTGATTGTGTGATTAGGTGATTGTGTGATTGTGTGATTGTGTGATTGTGTGATCGTGTGATTGTGTGATTGTGTGGTTGTGTGACCGTGATTGTGTGACCGTGATTGTGTGACCGTGATTGTGTGACCGTGATTGTGTGACCGTGATAGTGTGACCGTGAATGTGTGACTGCGTGATTCTGATTGCGTGATTGTGATTGCGTGATTGTGTGATTGTGTGATTGTGTGATGGAGTGATTGTGTGATTGTGTGAATGTGTGATTGTGTGATTGTGTGATTGTGTGGTTGTGTGATTGTGTGATTGTGTGGTTGCGTGATTGTGTGATGGTGTGATTGTGTGATTGTGTGATTGTGTATTTGTGTGATTGTGTGATTGTGTGATTGTGTGATTGTGTGATTGTGTGATTGTGTGATTGTGTGATTGTGTGATTTTGTGATTGTGTGATTGTGTGATTGTGTAATTGTGATTGTGCGATTGTGATTGTGTGATTGTGTGATTGTGTGATTGTGTGATTGTGTGATTGTGAGGTTGTGTGTTTGTGTGCTTGTGTGATTGTGTGATTGTGATTGTGTGATTGTGATTGTGTGATTGTGATTGTGTGATTGTGGTTGTGTGATTGTGATTGTGTGATTGTGATTGTGTGATTGTGATTCCGTGATTGTGTGATTGTGTGATCGTGTGCTTGTGTGATTGTGCGATTGTGTGGTTGTGTGACCGTGATTGTGTGACCGTGATTGTGTGATCGTGATTGTGTGATCGTGATTGTGTGATCGTGATTGTGATTGTGTGATTGTGTGATTGTGTGATTGTGTGATTGTGTGATTGCGTGATTGTGTGATTGTGTGATTGTGTGATTGTGTGATTGTGTGATTGTGTGATTGTGTGATTGTGTGATTGTGTGCGTGTGTGATTGTGTAATTGAGTGATTGTGTACATGTGTGATTGTGTGATTAGGTGATTGTGTGATTGTGTGATTGTGTGATTGTGTGATCGTGTGATTGTGTGATTGTGTGGTTGTGTGACCGTGATTGTGTGACCGTGATTGTGTGACCGTGATTGTGTGACCGTGATTGTGTGACCGTGATAGTGCGACCGTGAATGTGTGACTGCGTGATTCTGATTGCGTGATTGTGATTGCGTGATTGTGTGATTGTGTGATTGTGTGATGGAGTGATTGTGTGATTGTGTGAATGTGTGATTGAGTGATTGTGTGATTGTGTGGTTGTGTGATTGTGTGATTGTGTGGTTGCGTGATTGTGTGATGGTGTGATTGTGTGATTGTGTGATTGTGTATTTGTGTGATTGTGTGATTGTGTGATTGTGTGATTGTGTGATTGTGTGATTGTGTGATTGTGTGATTGTGTGATTGTGTGATTGTGTGATTGTGTGGTTGTGTGACCGTGATTGTGTGACCGTGATTGTGTGATTGTGTGATTGTGTGATGGTGTGATTGTGTGATTGTGTGAATGTGTGATTGCGTGATCGTGTGATTGTGTGATCGTGTGACCGTGTGATCGTGTGATTGTGTGATTGTGTGATTTTGCGATTGTGTGATTGTGTGATTGTGTGATTGTGTGAGTGTGTGATTGTGTGATTGAGTGATTGTGTGCTTGTGTGATTGTGTGGTTGTGGGATTGTGTGATTAGGCGATTGTGTGATTGTGTGATTGTGTGATTGTGTGACTGTGTGATTGTGTGATTGTGTGATTGTGTGATTGTGTAATTGTGATTGTGCGATTGTGATAGTGTGATTGTGTGATTGTGTGATTGTGTGATTGTGTGATTGTGTGATTGTGTGATTTTGTGATTGTGTGATTGTGTGATTGTGTAATTGTGATTGTGCGATTGTGATTGTGTGATTGTGTGATTGTGTGATTGTGTGATTGTGTGATTGTGTGATTGTGTGATTGTGTGACTGTGTGATTGTGTGATTGTGTGATTGGGTGATTGTGTGATTGTGTGATTGTGTGATTGTGTGATTGTGTGATTGTGTGATTGTGTGATTGTGTGATTGTGTGATTGTGTGATTGTGTGATTGTGTGATTGTGTGATTGTGTGATTGTGGTTGTGTGATTGTGATTGTGTGATTGTGATTGTGTGATTGTGATTGTGTGATTGTGATTGTGTGATTGTGATTGTGTGATTGTGATTGTGTGATTGTGATTGTGTGATTGTGATTGTGTGATTGTGATTGTGTGATTGTGATTGTGTGATTGTGATTGTGTGATTGTGATTGTGTGATTGTGATTGTGTGATTGTGATTGTGTGATTGTGATTGTGTGATTGTGATTGTGTGATTGTGATTGTGTGATTGTGATTGTGTGATTGTGATTGTGTGATTGTGATTGTGTGATTGTGATTGTGTGATTGTGATTGTGTGATTGTGATTGTGTGATTGTGATTGTGTGATTGTGATTGTGTGATTGTGATTGTGTGATTGTGATTGTGTGATTGTGATTGTGTGATTGTGATTGTGTGATTGTGATTGTGTGATTGTGATTGTGTGATTGTGATTGTGTGATTGTGATTGTGTGATTGTGATTGTGTGATTGTGATTGTGTGATTGTGATTGTGTGATTGTGATTGTGTGATTGTGATTGTGTGATTGTGATTGTGTGATTGTGATTGTGTGATTGTGATTGTGTGATTGTGATTGTGTGATTGTGATTGTGTGATTGTGATTGTGTGATTGTGATTGTGTGATTGTGATTGTGTGATTGTGATTGTGTGATTGTGATTGTGTGATTGTGATTGTGTGATTGTGATTGTGTGATTGTGATTGTGTGATTGTGATTGTGTGATTGTGATTGTGTGATTGTGATTGTGTGATTGTGATTGTGTGATTGTGATTGTGTGATTGTGATTGTGTGATTGTGATTGTGTGATTGTGATTGTGTGATTGTGATTGTGTGATTGTGATTGTGTGATTGTGATTGTGTGATTGTGATTGTGTGATTGTGATTGTGTGATTGTGATTGTGTGATTGTGATTGTGTGATTGTGATTGTGTGATTGTGATTGTGTGATTGTGATTGTGTGATTGTGATTGTGTGATTGTGATTGTGTGATTGTGATTGTGTGATTGTGATTGTGTGATTGTGATTGTGTGATTGTGATTGTGTGATTGTGATTGTGTGATTGTGATTGTGTGATTGTGATTGTGTGATTGTGATTGTGTGATTGTGATTGTGTGATTGTGATTGTGTGATTGTGATTGTGTGATTGTGATTGTGTGATTGTGATTGTGTGATTGTGATTGTGTGATTGTGATTGTGTGATTGTGATTGTGTGATTGTGATTGTGTGATTGTGATTGTGTGATTGTGATTGTGTGATTGTGATTGTGTGATTGTGATTGTGTGATTGTGATTGTGTGATTGTGATTGTGTGATTGTGATTGTGTGATTGTGATTGTGTGATTGTGATTGTGTGATTGTGATTGTGTGATTGTGATTGTGTGATTGTGATTGTGTGATTGTGATTGTGTGATTGTGATTGTGTGATTGTGATTGTGTGATTGTGATTGTGTGATTGTGATTGTGTGATTGTGATTGTGTGATTGTGATTGTGTGATTGTGATTGTGTGATTGTGATTGTGTGATTGTGATTGTGTGATTGTGATTGTGTGATTGTGATTGTGTGATTGTGATTGTGTGATTGTGATTGTGTGATTGTGATTGTGTGATTGTGATTGTGTGATTGTGATTGTGTGATTGTGATTGTGTGATTGTGATTGTGTGATTGTGATTGTGTGATTGTGATTGTGTGATTGTGATTGTGTGATTGTGATTGTGTGATTGTGATTGTGTGATTGTGATTGTGTGATTGTGATTGTGTGATTGTGATTGTGTGATTGTGATTGTGTGATTGTGATTGTGTGATTGTGATTGTGTGATTGTGATTGTGTGATTGTGATTGTGTGATTGTGATTGTGTGATTGTGATTGTGTGATTGTGATTGTGTGATTGTGATTGTGTGATTGTGATTGTGTGATTGTGATTGTGTGATTGTGATTGTGTGATTGTGATTGTGTGATTGTGATTGTGTGATTGTGATTGTGTGATTGTGATTGTGTGATTGTGATTGTGTGATTGTGATTGTGTGATTGTGATTGTGTGATTGTGATTGTGTGATTGTGATTGTGTGATTGTGATTGTGTGATTGTGATTGTGTGATTGTGATTGTGTGATTGTGATTGTGTGATTGTGATTGTGTGATTGTGATTGTGTGATTGTGATTGTGTGATTGTGATTGTGTGATTGTGATTGTGTGATTGTGATTGTGTGATTGTGATTGTGTGATTGTGATTGTGTGATTGTGATTGTGTGATTGTGATTGTGTGATTGTGATTGTGTGATTGTGTGATTGTGATTGTGATTGTGTGATTGTGACTGTGTGATTGTGTGTGTGTGTGATTGTGTGATTGTGTGATTGTGTGATTGTGTGATTGTGTGATTGTGTGATTGTGTGATTGTGTGATTGTGTGATTGTGTGATTGTGTGATTGTGTGATTGTGTGATTGTGTGATTGTGTGATTGTGTGATTGTGTAATTGTGTGGTAGTGTGGCCGTGATTGTGTGACCGTGATTGTGTGATCGTGATTGTGTGATCGTGTTAGTGTGACCGTGAATGTGTGATTGCGTGATTGTGATTGCGTGATTGTGTGATTGTGTGATTGTGTGATTGTGTGATGGTGTGATTGTGTGATTGTGTGAATGTGTGATTGCGTGATCGTGTGATTGTGTGATCGTGTGATCGTGTGATTGTGTGATTGTGTGATTGTGTGATTGTGTGATTGTGTGATTGTGTGATTGTGTGATTGTGTGATTGTGTAATTGTGATTGTGCGATTGTGATTGTGTGATTGTGTGATTGTGTGATTGTGTGATTGTGTGATTGTGTGATTGTGTGATTGTGTGATTGTGTGATTGTGTGATTGTGATTGTGTGATTATGTGATTGTGTGATTGTGTGATTGTGTGATTGTGTGGTTGTGTGACCGTGATTGTGTGACCGTGATTGTGTGATCGTGATTGTGTGATCGTGTTAGTGTGACCGTGAGTGTGTGATTGCGTGATTGTGATTGCGTGATTGCGATTGCGTGATTGTGATTGCGTGATCGTGTGATTGTGTGATTGTGTGATTGTGTGATTGTGTGATTGTGAGATTGTGTGTTTGTGTGCTTGTGTGATTGTGATTGTGTGATTGTGATTGTGTGATTGTGATTGTGTGATTGTGATTGTGTGATTGTGATTGTGTGATTGTGATTGTGTGATTGTGATTGTGTGATTGTGATTGTGTGATTGTGATTGTGTGATTGTGATTGTGTGATTGTGATTGTGTGATTGTGATTGTGTGATTGTGTGATTGTGATTGTGATTGTGTGATTGTGACTGTGTGATTGTGTGTGTGTGTGATTGTGTGATTGTGTCATTGTGTGATTGTGTGGTTGTGTGATTGTGTGATTGTGTGATTGTGTGATTGTGTGATTGTGTGATTGTGTGATTGTGTGATTGTGTGATTGTGTGATTGTGTGATTGTGTGATTGTGTGATTGTGTGATTGTGTGATTGTGTGATTGAGTGATTGTGTGATTGTGTGATTGTGTAATTGTGTGGTTGTGTGATTGTGTGATTGTGTGGTTGCGTGATTGTGTGATTGTGTGATTGTGTGATTGTGTGATTGTGTGATTGTGTGATTGTGTGATTGTGTGATTGTGTGATTGTGTGATTGTGTGATTGTGTGATTGTGTGATTGTGTGATTGTGTGATTGTGTGATTGTGTGATTGTGTGATTGTGTGATTGTGTGATTGTGTGATTGTGCGATTGTGTGATTGTGTGGTTGTGTGACCGTGATTGTGTGACCGTGATTGTGTGATCGTGATTGTGTGATCGTGTTAGTGTGACCGTGAATGTGTGATTGCGTGATTGTGATTGCGTGATTGCGATTGCGTGATTGTGATTGCGTGATTGTGTGATTGTGTGATTGTGTGATTGTGTGATTGTGTGATGGTGTGATTGTGTGATTGTGTGAATGTGTGATTGCGTGATCGTGTGATTGTGTGATCGTGTGATCGTGTGATCGTGTGATTGTGTGATTGTGTGATTTTGCGATTGTGTGATTGTGTGATTGTGTGATTGTGTGATTGTGTGATTGTGTGATTGTGTGATTGTGTGATTGTGTGATTGTGTGATTGAGTGATTGTGTGATTGTGTGATTGTGTGATTGTGTGATTGTGTGATTGTGTGATTGTGTGATTGTGTGATTGTGTGATTGTGTGATTGTGTGATTGTGTGATTGTGTGATTGTGTGATTGTGTGATTGTGTGATTGTGTGATTGTGTGATTGTGTGATTGTGTGATTGTGTGATTGTGTGATTGTGTAATTGTGTGGTAGTGTGACCGTGATTGTGTGACCGTGATTGTGTGATCGTGATTGTGTGATCGTGTTAGTGTGACCGTGAATGTGTGATTGCGTGATTGTGATTGCGTGATTGTGTGATTGTGTGATTGTGTGATTGTGTGATGGTGTGATTGTGTGATTGTGTGAATGTGTGATTGCGTGATCGTGTGATTGTGTGATCGTGTGATCGTGTGATTGTGTGATTGTGTGATTGTGTGATTGTGTAATTGTGATTGTGCGATTGTGATTGTGTGATTGTGTGATTGTGTGATTGTGTGATTGTGTGATTGTGTGATTGTGTGATTGTGTGATTGTGTGATTGTGTGATTGTGATTGTGTGATTATGTGATTGTGTGATTGTGTGATTGTGTGATTGTGTGGTTGTGTGACCGTGATTGTGTGACCGTGATTGTGTGATCGTGATTGTGTGATCGTGTTAGTGTGACCGTGAGTGTGTGATTGCGTGATTGTGATTGCGTGATTGCGATTGCGTGATTGTGATTGCGTGATCGTGTGATTGTGTGATTGTGTGATTGTGTGATTGTGTGATTGTGAGATTGTGTGTTTGTGTGCTTGTGTGATTGTGATTGTGTGATTGTGATTGTGTGATTGTGATTGTGTGATTGTGATTGTGTGATTGTGATTGTGTGATTGTGATTGTGTGATTGTGATTGTGTGATTGTGATTGTGTGATTGTGATTGTGTGATTGTGATTGTGTGATTGTGTGATTGTGATTGTGATTGTGTGATTGTGACTGTGTGATTGTGTGATTGTGTGATTGTGTGATTGTGTGATTGTGTGATTGTGTGATTGTGTGATTGTGTGATTGTGTGATTGTGTGATTGTGTGATTGTGTGATTGTGTGATTGTGTGATTGTGTGATTGTGTGATTGTGTGATTGTGTGATTGAGTGATTGTGTGATTGTGTGATTGTGTAATTGTGTGGTTGTGTGATTGTGTGATTGTGTGGTTGCGTGATTGTGTGATTGTGTGATTGTGTGATTGTGTGATTGTGTGATTGTGTGATTGTGTGATTGTGTGATTGTGTGATTGTGTGATTGTGTGATTGTGTGATTGTGTGATTGTGTGATTGTGTGATTGTGTGATTGTGTGATTGTGTGATTGTGTGATTGTGTGATTGTGTGATTGTGTGATTGTGTGGTTGTGTGACCGTGATTGTGTGACCGTGATTGTGTGATCGTGATTGTGTGATCGTGTTAGTGTGACCGTGAATGTGTGATTGCGTGATTGTGATTGCGTGATTGCGATTGCGTGATTGTGATTGCGTGATTGTGTGATTGTGTGATTGTGTGATTGTGTGATTGTGTGATTGTGTGATTGTGTGATGGTGTGATTGTGTGATTGTGTGAATGTGTGATTGCGTGATCGTGTGATTGTGTGATCGTGTGATCGTGTGATCGTGTGATTGTGTGATTGTGTGATTTTGCGATTGTGTGATTGTGTGATTGTGTGATTGTGTGAGTGTGTGATTGTGTGATTGTGTGATTGTGTGCTTGTGTGATTGTGTGGTTGTGTGATTGTGTGATTAGGCGATTTTGTGATTGTGTGATTGTGTGACTGTGTGATTGTGTGATTGTGTGATTGTGTGATTGTGTGATTGTGTAATTGTGATTGTGCGATTGTGATTGTGTGATTGTGTGATTGTGTGATTGTGTGATTGTGTGATTGTGTGATTGTGTGATTGTGTGATTGTGTGATTGTGTGATTGTGTGATTGTGTGATTGTGTGATTGTGTGATTGTGTGATTGTGTGATTGTGTGATTCTGGGATTGTGTGATTATGTAATTGTGATTGTGCGATTGTGATTGTGTGATTGTGATTGTGTGATTGTGGTTGTGTGATTGTGATTGTGTGATTGTGATTGTGTGATTGTGATTGTGTGATTGTGATTGTGTGATTGTGACTGTGTGATTGTGTGTGTGTGTGATTGTGTGATTGTGTGATTGTGTGGTTGTGTGACCGTGATTGTGTGATCGTGATTGTGTGATCGTGATAGTGTGACCGTGAAGGTGTGATTGCGTGATTGTGATTGCGTGATTGCGATTGCGTGATTGTGATTGCGTGATTGTGTGATTGTGTGATTGTGTGATTGTGTGATTGTGTGACTGAGTGATTGTGTGACTGAGTGATTGTGTGATTGTGTGATAGTGTGATTGTGTGATTGTGTGATTGTGTGATTGTGTGATTGTGTGATTGTGTGATTGTGTGATTGTGTGATTGTGTGATTGTGTGATTTTGTGATTGAGTGATTGTGTGATTGTGTGATTGTGTGAATGTGTGATTATGTGACCGTGATTGTGTGATTGATGATTGTGTGATTGTGTGGTTGTGTGATTGTGTGATTGTTTGATTGTGTGATTGTGTGATTGTGTGATTGTGTGATTGTGTTTGTGTGATTGTGATTGTGTGATTGTGTGATTGTGTGATTGTGTGATTGTGTGACTGAGTGATTGTGTGACTGTGTGACTGTGTGACTGTGTGATTGAGGAACTGTGTGATTGTGTGACCATGATTGTGTGACCGTGATTGTGTGACCGATTGTGTGACCGTGATAGTGTGACCGTGAATGTGTGAATGCGTGATTGTGATTGCGTGATTGTGATTCCGTGATTGTGTGATTGTGTGACTGTGTGGTTGTGTGACCGTGATTGTGTGACCGTCATTGTGTGCTCGTGATTGTGTGATCGTGATTGTGTGATCGTGATTGTGATTGTGTGATTGTGTGATTGTGTGATTGTGTAATTGTGATTGTGCGATTGTGATTGTGTGATTGTGTGATTGTGTGATTGTGTGATTGTGTGATTGTGTGATTGTGTGATTGTGTGATTGTGTGATTGTGTGATTGTGATTGTGTGATTATGTGATTGTGTGATTGTGTGATTGTGTGATTGTGTGGTTGTGTGACCGTGATTGTGTGACCGTGATTGTGTGATCGTGATTGTGTGATCGTGTTAGTGTGACCGTGAGTGTGTGATTGCGTGATTGTGATTGCGTGATTGCGATTGCGTGATTGTGATTGCGTGATCGTGTGATTGTGTGATTGTGTGATTGTGTGATTGTGTGATTGTGAGATTGTGTGTTTGTGTGCTTGTGTGATTGTGATTGTGTGATTGTGATTGTGTGATTGTGATTGTGTGATTGTGATTGTGTGATTGTGATTGTGTGATTGTGATTGTGTGATTGTGATTGTGTGATTGTGATTGTGTGATTGTGATTGTGTGATTGTGATTGTGTGATTGTGTGATTGTGATTGTGATTGTGTGATTGTGACTGTGTGATTGTGTGATTGTGTGATTGTGTGATTGTGTGATTGTGTGATTGTGTGATTGTGTGATTGTGTGATTGTGTGATTGTGTGATTGTGTGATTGTGTGATTGTGTGATTGTGTGATTGTGTGATTGTGTGATTGTGTGATTGTGTGATTGTGTGATTGAGTGATTGTGTGATTGTGTGATTGTGTAATTGTGTGGTTGTGTGATTGTGTGATTGTGTGGTTGCGTGATTGTGTGATTGTGTGATTGTGTGATTGTGTGATTGTGTGATTGTGTGATTGTGTGATTGTGTGATTGTGTGATTGTGTGATTGTGTGATTGTGTGATTGTGTGATTGTGTGATTGTGTGATTGTGTGATTGTGTGATTGTGTGATTGTGTGATTGTGTGATTGTGTGGTTGTGTGACCGTGATTGTGTGACCGTGATTGTGTGATCGTGATTGTGTGATCGTGTTAGTGTGACCGTGAATGTGTGATTGCGTGATTGTGATTGCGTGATTGCGATTGCGTGATTGTGATTGCGTGATTGTGTGATTGTGTGATTGTGTGATTGTGTGATTGTGTGATTGTGTGATTGTGTGATGGTGTGATTGTGTGATTGTGTGAATGTGTGATTGCGTGATCGTGTGATTGTGTGATCGTGTGATCGTGTGATCGTGTGATTGTGTGATTGTGTGATTTTGCGATTGTGTGATTGTGTGATTGTGTGATTGTGTGAGTGTGTGATTGTGTGATTGTGTGATTGTGTGCTTGTGTGATTGTGTGGTTGTGTGATTGTGTGATTAGGCGATTGTGTGATTGTGTGATTGTGTGACTGTGTGATTGTGTGATTGTGTGATTGTGTGATTGTGTGATTGTGTAATTGTGATTGTGCGATTGTGATTGTGTGATTGTGTGATTGTGTGATTGTGTGATTGTGTGATTGTGTGATTGTGTGATTGTGTGATTGTGTGATTGTGTGATTGTGTGATTGTGTGATTGTGTGATTGTGTGATTGTGTGATTGTGTGATTCTGGGATTGTGTGATTATGTAATTGTGATTGTGCGATTGTGATTGTGTGATTGTGATTGTGTGATTGTGGTTGTGTGATTGTGATTGTGTGATTGTGATTGTGTGATTGTGATTGTGTGATTGTGATTGTGTGATTGTGACTGTGTGATTGTGTGTGTGTGTGATTGTGTGATTGTGTGATTGTGTGGTTGTGTGACCGTGATTGTGTGATCGTGATTGTGTGATCGTGATAGTGTGACCGTGAAGGTGTGATTGCGTGATTGTGATTGCGTGATTGCGATTGCGTGATTGTGATTGCGTGATTGTGTGATTGTGTGATTGTGTGATTGTGTGATTGTGTGATTGTGTGACTGAGTGATTGTGTGACTGAGTGATTGTGTGATTGTGTGATAGTGTGATTGTGTGATTGTGTGATTGTGTGATTGTGTGATTGTGTGATTGTGTGATTGTGTGATTGTGTGATTGTGTGATTGTGTGATTTTGTGATTGAGTGATTGTGTGATTGTGTGATTGTGTGAATGTGTGATTATGTGACCGTGATTGTGTGATTGATGATTGTGTGATTGTGTGGTTGTGTGATTGTGTGATTGTTTGATTGTGTGATTGTGTGATTGTGTGATTGTGTGATTGTGTTTGTGTGATTGTGATTGTGTGATTGTGTGATTGTGTGATTGTGTGATTGTGTGACTGAGTGATTGTGTGACTGTGTGACTGTGTGACTGTGTGATTGAGGAACTGTGTGATTGTGTGACCATGATTGTGTGACCGTGATTGTGTGACCGATTGTGTGACCGTGATAGTGTGACCGTGAATGTGTGAATGCGTGATTGTGATTGCGTGATTGTGATTCCGTGATTGTGTGATTGTGTGACTGTGTGGTTGTGTGACCGTGATTGTGTGACCGTCATTGTGTGCTCGTGATTGTGTGATCGTGATTGTGTGATCGTGATTGTGATTGTGTGATTGTGTGATTGTGTGATTGTGTGATTGTGTGATTCTGGGATTGTGTGATTGTGTAATTGTGATTGTGCGATTGTGATTGTGTGATTGTGTGATTGTGTGATTGTGTGATTGTGTGATTGTGTGATTGTGTGATTGTGTGATTGTGTGATTGTGTGATTGTGTGATTGTGTGATTGTGTGATTGTGTGATTGTGTGATTGTGTGATTGTGTGATTGTGTGATGGAGTGATTGTGTGATTGTGTGAATGTGTGATTGTGTGACCGTGATTGTGTGATTGTGTGATTGTGTGGTTGTGTGACCGTGATTGTGTGACCGTGATTGTGTGATCGTGATTGTGTGATCGTGATTGTGTGATCGTGATTGTGATTGTGTGATTGTGTGATTGTGTGATTGCGTGATTGTGTGATTGTGTGATTGTGTGATTGTGTGATTGTGTGATTGTGTGATTGTGTGATTGTGTGATTGTGTGATTGTGTGCGTGTGTGATTGTGTAATTGAGTGATTGTGTGCATGTGTGATTGTGTGATTAGGTGATTGTGTGATTGTGTGATTGTGTGATTGTGTGATCGTGTGATTGTGTGATTGTGTGGTTGTGTGACCGTGATTGTGTGACCGTGATTGTGTGACCGTGATTGTGTGACCGTGATTGTGTGACCGTGATAGTGTGACCGTGAATGTGTGACTGCGTGATTCTGATTGCGTGATTGTGATTGCGTGATTGTGTGATTGTGTGATTGTGTGATGGAGTGATTGTGTGATTGTGTGAATGTGTGATTGTGTGATTGTGTGATTGTGTGGTTGTGTGATTGTGTGATTGTGTGGTTGCGTGATTGTGTGATGGTGTGATTGTGTGATTGTGTGATTGTGTATTTGTGTGATTGTGTGATTGTGTGATTGTGTGATTGTGTGATTGTGTGATTGTGTGATTGTGTGATTGTGTGATTTTGTGATTGTGTGATTGTGTGATTGTGTAATTGTGATTGTGCGATTGTGATTGTGTGATTGTGTGATTGTGTGATTGTGTGATTGTGTGATTGTGAGGTTGTGTGTTTGTGTGCTTGTGTGATTGTGTGATTGTGATTGTGTGATTGTGATTGTGTGATTGTGATTGTGTGATTGTGGTTGTGTGATTGTGATTGTGTGATTGTGATTGTGTGATTGTGATTCCGTGATTGTGTGATTGTGTGATCGTGTGCTTGTGTGATTGTGCGATTGTGTGGTTGTGTGACCGTGATTGTGTGACCGTGATTTTGTGATCGTGATTGTGTGATCGTGATTGTGTGATCGTGATTGTGATTGTGTGATTGTGTGATTGTGTGATTGTGTGATTGTGTGATTGCGTGATTGTGTGATTGTGTGATTGTGTGATTGTGTGATTGTGTGATTGTGTGATTGTGTGATTGTGTGATTGTGTGCGTGTGTGATTGTGTAATTGAGTGATTGTGTGCATGTGTGATTGTGTGATTAGGTGATTGTGTGATTGTGTGATTGTGTGATTGTGTGATCGTGTGATTGTGTGATTGTGTGGTTGTGTGACCGTGATTGTGTGACCGTGATTGTGTGACCGTGATTGTGTGACCGTGATTGTGTGACCGTGATAGTGCGACCGTGAATGTGTGACTGCGTGATTCTGATTGCGTGATTGTGATTGCGTGATTGTGTGATTGTGTGATTGTGTGATGGAGTGATTGTGTGATTGTGTGAATGTGTGATTGAGTGATTGTGTGATTGTGTGGTTGTGTGATTGTGTGATTGTGTGGTTGCGTGATTGTGTGATGGTGTGATTGTGTGATTGTGTGATTGTGTATTTGTGTGATTGTGTGATTGTGTGATTGTGTGATTGTGTGATTGTGTGATTGTGTGATTGTGTGATTGTGTGATTGTGTGATTGTGTGATTGTGTGGTTGTGTGACCGTGATTGTGTGACCGTGATTGTGTGATCGTGATTGTGTGATCGTGATTGTGTGATCGTGATTGTGATTGTGTGATTGTGTGATTGTGTGATTGTGTGATTGTGTGATTGTGTGATTGCGTGATTGTGTGATTGTGTGATTGTGTGATTGTGTGATGGTGTGATTGTGTGATTGTGTGAATGTGTGATTGCGTGATCGTGTGATTGTGTGATCGTGTGACCGTGTGATCGTGTGATTGTGTGATTGTGTGATTTTGCGATTGTGTGATTGTGTGATTGTGTGATTGTGTGAGTGTGTGATTGTGTGATTGAGTGATTGTGTGCTTGTGTGATTGTGTGGTTGTGGGATTGTGTGATTAGGCGATTGTGTGATTGTGTGATTGTGTGATTGTGTGACTGTGTGATTGTGTGATTGTGTGATTGTGTGATTGTGTAATTGTGATTGTGCGATTGTGATTGTGTGATTGTGTGATTGTGTGATTGTGTGATTGTGTGATTGTGTGATTTTGTGATTGTGTGATTGTGTGATTGTGTAATTGTGATTGTGCGATTGTGATTGTGTGATTGTGTGATTGTGTGATTGTGTGATTGTGAGATTGTGTGTTTGTGTGCTTGTGTGATTGTGTGATTGTGATTGTGTGATTGTGATTGTGTGATTGTGATTGTGTGATTGTGATTGTGTGATTGTGGTTGTGTGATTGTGATTGTGTGATTGTGATTGTGTGATTGTGATTGTGTGATTGTGATTGTGTGATTGTGACTGTGTGATTGTGTGAGTGTGTGATTGTGTGATTGAGTGATTGTGTGCTTGTGTGATTGTGTGGTTGCGAGATTGTGTGATTGTGTGATTAGGTGATTGTGTGATTGTGTGATTGTGTGATTGTGTGATTGTGTGATTGTGTGATTGTGTGCGTGTGTGATTGTGTAATTGAGTGATTGTGTGCATGTGTGATTGTGTGATTAGGTGATTGTGTGATTGTGTGATTGTGTGATTGTGTGATCGTGTGATTGTGTGATTGTGTGGTTGTGTGACCGTGATTGTGTGACCGTGATTGTGTGACCGTGATTGTGTGACCGTGATAGTGTGACCGTGAACGTGTGACTGCGTGATTCTGATTGCGTGATTGTGATTGCGTGATTGTGTGATTGTGTGATTGTGTGATTGTGTGATGGAGTGATTGTGTGATTGTGTGAATGTGTGATTGTGTGATTGTGTGATTGTGTGGTTGCGTGATTGTGTGATTGTGTGGTTGCATGATTGTGTGATGGTGTGATTGTGTGATTGTGTGATTGGGTGATTGTGTGATTGTGTGATTGTGTGATTGTGTGATTGTGTGATAGTGTGATTGTGTGGTTGTGTGACCGTGATTTTGTGACCGTGATTGTGTGATCGTGATTGTGTGATCGTGATTGTGTGATCGTGATTGTGATTGTGTGATTGTGTGATTGTGTGATTGTGTGATTGTGTGATTGTGTGATTGCGTGATTGTATGATTGTGTGATTGTGTGATTGTGTGATGGTGTGATTGTGTGATTGTGTTAATGTGTGATTGCGTGATCGTGTGATTGTGTGATCGTGTGATCGTGTGATCGTGTGATTGTGTGATTGTGTGATTTTGCGATTGTGTGATTGTGTGATTGTGTGATTGTGTGAGTGTGTGATTGTGTGATTGAGTGATTGTGTGCTTGTGTGATTGTGTGGTTGTGGGATTGTGTGATTAGGCGATTGTGTGATTGTGTGATTGTGTGATTGTGTGACTGTGTGATTGTGTGATTGTGTGATTGTGTGATAGTGTAATTGTGATTGTGCGATTGTGATTGTGTGATTGTGTGATTGTGTGATTGTGTGATTGTGTGATTGTGTGATTGTGTGATTGTGAGGTTGTGTGTTTGTGTGCTTGTGTGATTGTGTGATTGTGATTGTGTGATTCTGATTGTGTGATTGTGATTGTGTGATTGTGGTTGTGTGATTGTGATTGTGTGATTGTGTGATTGTGTGATTGCGTGATTGTGTGATTGTGTGATTGTGTGATTGTGTGATTGTGTGATTGTGTGATTGTGTGATTGTGTGATCGTGTGATTGTGTGATTGTGTGGTTGTGTGACCGTGATTGTGTGACCGTGATTGTGTGACCGTGATTGTGTGACCGTGATAGTGTGACCGTGAACGTGTGACTGCGTGATTCTGATTGCGTGATTGTGATTGCGTGATTGTGTGATTGTGTGATTGTGTGATTGTGTGATGGAGTGATTGTGTGATTGTGTGAATGTGTGATTGTGTGATTGTGTGATTGTGTGGTTGCGTGATTGTGTGATTGTGTGGTTGCATGATTGTGTGATGGTGTGATTGTGTGATTGTGTGATTGGGTGATTGTGTGATTGTGTGATTGTGTGATTGTGTGATTGTGTGATAGTGTGATTGTGTGGTTGTGTGACCGTGATTGTGTGACCGTGATTGTGTGATCGTGATTGTGTGATCGTGATTGTGTGATCGTGATTGTGATTGTGTGATTGTGTGATTGTGTGATTGTGTGATTGTGTGATTGTGTGATTGCGTGATTGTATGATTGTGTGATTGTGTGATTGTGTGATGGTGTGATTGTGTGATTGTGTTAATGTGTGATTGCGTGATCGTGTGATTGTGTGATCGTGTGATCGTGTGATCGTGTGATTGTGTGATTGTGTGATTTTGCGATTGTGTGATTGTGTGATTGTGTGATTGTGTGAGTGTGTGATTGTGTGATTGAGTGATTGTGTGCTTGTGTGATTGTGTGGTTGTGGGATTGTGTGATTAGGCGATTGTGTGATTGTGTGATTGTGTGATTGTGTGACTGTGTGATTGTGTGATTGTGTGATTGTGTGATAGTGTAATTGTGATTGTGCGATTGTGATTGTGTGATTGTGTGATTGTGTGATTGTGTGATTGTGTGATTGTGTGATTGTGTGATTTTGTGATTGTGTGATTGTGTGATTGTGTAATTGTGATTGTGCGATTGTGATTGTGTGATTGTGTGATTGTGTGATTGTGTGTTTGTGTGATTGTGTGATTGTGAGATTGTGTGTTTGTGTGCTTGTGTGATTGTGTGATTGTTATTGTGTGATTGTGATTATGTGATTGTGATTGTGTGATTGTGGTTGTGTGATTGTGATTGTGTGATTGTGATTGTGTGATTGTGATTGTGTGATTGTGATTGTGTGATTGTGACTGTGTGATTGTGTGAGTGTGTGATTGTGTGATTGAGTGATTGTGTGCTTGTGTGATTGTGTGGTTGTGAGATTGTGTGATTGTGTGATTAGGTGATTGTGTGATTGTCTGATTGTGTGATTGTGTGATTGTGTGATTGTGTGATAGTGTAATTGTGTGATTGTGTGATTGTGTGATTGTGTGATTGTGAGATTCTGTGTTTTTGTGCTTGTGTGATTGTGTGATTGTGTGATTGGCGGTGTCCCACTTGGACGCCGACCGATTGGACGCGTCCCGATTGGACGGTCCCGATTCAACGCGTTCCAATTCGAAGCGGTACTGATTGGACGCGTCCCAATTCGAAGCTGCTAAATTTGGTTAGGTTATGTCCTATAAGCTCTGCTTAGAATTGCAACGCGTCCAATCGGCACCGCTTCGAATTGGAACGCGTCGAATCGGGACCGTCCAATCGGGACGCGTCCAATCGGTCGGCGTCCAAATGGGCATCACTCGTGTGATTGAGTGATTGTGTGATTGTGTGATTGTGTGATTGTGCGATTGTGTGATTGTGTGATTGTGTGATTGTGTGATTGTGTGATTGTGTGATTGTGTGATTGTGTGATTGTGTGATTGTGTGGTTGTGTGACCGTGATTGTGTGACCGTGATTGTGTGATCGTGGTAGTGTGACCGTGAATGTGTGATTGCGTGATTGTGATTGCGTGATTGCGATTGCGTGATTGTGATTGCGTGATTGTGTGATTGTGTGATTGTGTGATTGTGTGATTGTGTGATTGTGTGATTGTGTGATTGTGTGATTGTGTGATTGTGTGATTGTGTGATTGTGTGATTGTGTGATTGTGTGATTGTGTGATTGTGTGAATGTGTGATTGTGTGAATGTGTGATTGTGTGATTGTGTGATTGTGTGATTGTGTGATTGTGTGATTGTGTGATTGTGTGATTGTGTGAGTGTGTGTTTGTGTGAGTGTGTGATTGTGTAATTGAGTGATTGTGTGCATGTGTGATTGTGTGATTAGGTGATTGTGTGATTGTGTGATTGTGTGATTGTGTGATCGTGTGATTGTGTGATTGTGTGGTTGTGTGACCGTGATTGTGTGACCGTGATTGTGTGACCGTGATTGTGTGACCGTGATTGTGTGACCGTGATAGTGTGACCGTGAATGTGTGACTTCGTGATTCTGATTGCGTGATTGTGATTGTGTGATTGTGTGATTGTGTGATTGTGTGATTGTGTGATTGTGTGATTGTGTGGTTGTGTGACCATGATTGTGTGACCGTGATTGTGTGTTCGTGATTGTGTGATCGTGGTAGTGTGACCGTGAATGTGTGATTGCGTGATTGTGATTGCGTGATTGCGATTGCGTGATTGTGATTGCGTGATTGTGTGATTGTGTGATTGTGTGATTGTGTGATTGTGTGATTGTGTGATTGTGTGATTGTGTGATTGTGTGATTGTGTGATTGTGTGAATGTGTGATTGTGTGACCGTGATTGTGTGATTGTGTGATTGTGTGATTGTGTGATTGTGTGAGTGTGTGATTGTGTGATTGTGTGATTGTGTGATTGTGTGATTGTGATTGTGTGATTGTGATTGTGTGATTGTGATTGTCTGATTGTGACTGTGTGATTGTGTGAGTGTGTGATTGTGTGATTGAGTGATTGTGTGCTTGTGTGATTGTGTGGTTGTGAGATTGTGTGATTGTGTGATTAGGTGATTGTGTGACTGTGTGATTGTGTGTTTGTGTGCTTGTGTGATTGTGTGATTGTGATTGTGTGATTGTGATTGTGTGATTGTGATTGTGTGATTGTGATTGTGTGATTGTGGTTGTGTGATTGTGATTGTGTGATTGTGATTGTGTGATTGTGATTGTGTGATTGTGATTGTGTGATTGTGGCTGTGTGATTGTGTGAGTGTGTGATTGTGTGATTGAGTGATTGTGTGCTTGTGTGATTGTGTGGTTGTGAGATTGTGTGATTGTGTGATTAGGTGATTGTGTGATTGTGTGATTGTGTGAATGTGTGATTGTGTGATTGTGTGATTGTGTGAATGTGTGATTGTGTGATTGTGTGATTGTGTGATAGTGTAATTGTGATTGTGCGATTGTGATTGTGTGATTGTGTGATTGTGTGATTGTGTGATTGTGTGATTGTGTGATTGTGAGATTGTGTGTTTGTGTGCTTGTGTGATTGTGTGATTGTGTGATTGGCGGTGTCCCACTTGGACGCCGACCGATTGGACGCGTCCGGATTGGACGGTCCCGATTCGACGCGTTCCAATTCGAAGCGGTACCGATTGGACGCGTCCCAATTCGAAGCTGCTAAATTTGGTTAGGTTATGTCCTATAAGCTCTGCTTAGAATTGCAACGCGTCCAATCGGCACCGCTTCGAATTGGAACGCGTCGAATCGGGACCGTCCAATCGGGACGCGTCCTATCGGTCGGCGTCCAAATGGGCATCACTCGTGTGATTGAGTGATTGTGTGATTGTGTGATTGTGTGATTGTGTGATTGTGTGATTGTGTGATTATGTGATTGTGTGATTGTGTGATTGTGTGATTGTGTGATTGTGTGATTGTGTGATTGTGTGATTGTGAAATTGTGTGATTGTGTGAGTGTGTGATTGTGTGATTGTGTGATTGTGTGATTGTGTGATTGTGTGCTTGTGTGATTCTATATTTGTGTGATTGCGTGATTGTATACTTGTGTGATTGTGTGATTGTGTGATTGTGCGATTGTGTGATTGTGTGATTGTGTGATTGTGTAATTGTGATTGTGTGATTGTGTGATTGTGTGATTGTGTGATTGTGTGATTGTGTGATTGTGTGGTTGTGCGATCGTGATTGTGTGATCGTGATTGTCTGATCGTGATTGTGTGATCGTCATTGTGTGATCGTGATTGTGCGATTGCGTGCTTGTGACTGTGTGATTGTGTGACTGTGTGATTGTGTGATTGTGACTGTGTGATTGTGTGAGTGTGTGATTGTCTGATTGTGCGATTGTGTGATTGTGTGATTGTGGGGCTGTGTGATTGTGTGATTGTGTGATTGTGTGATTGTGTGATTGTGTGATTGTGTGGTTGTGCGATCGTGATTGTGTGATCGTGATTGTCTGATCGTGATTGTGTGGTCGTTATTGTGTGATCGTGATTGTGCGATTGCGTGCTTGTGACTGTGTGATTGTGTGACTGTGTGATTGTGTGATTGTGACTGTGTGATTGTGTGAGTGTGTGATTGTCTGATTGTGCGATTGTGTGATTGTGTGATTGTGTGGTTGTGTGATTGTGTGATTGTGTGATTGTGTGATTGTGTGATTGTGTGATTGTGTGATTGTGTGATTGTGTGATTGTGTGATTGTGTGATTGTGTGATTGTGTGATTGTGTGATTGTGTGATTGTGTGATTGTGTGATTGTGTGATTGTGACTGTGTGATTGTGTGAGTGTGTGATTGTGTGATTGAGTGATTGTGTGATTGTGTGATTGTGTGATTGTGTGATTGTGTGACTGTGTGATTGTGTGATTGTGTGATTGTGTGATTGTGATTGTGCGATTGTGATTGTGTGATTGTGTGATTGTGTGATTGTGTGATTGTGTGATTGTGTGATTGTGTGATTTTGTGATTGTGTGATTGTGTGATTGTGTGATTTTGTGATTGTGTGATTGTGTGATTGTGTGATTGTGTGATTGTGTGATTGTGTGATTGTGTGATTGTGTGATTGTGTGATTGTGTGATTGTGTGATTGTGTGATTGTGTGATTGTGTGATTGTGTGATTGTGGGATTGTGTGATTGTGGGATTGTGTGATTGTGGGATTGTGTGATTGTGTGATTGTGATTGTGTGATTGTGATTGTGTGATTGTGATTGTGTGATTGTGATTGTGTGATTGTGATTTTGTGATTGTGATTGTGTGATTGTGATTGTGTGATTGTGATTGTGTGATTGTGATTGTGTGATTGTGATTGTGTGATTGTGATTGTGTGATTGTGATTGTGTGATTGTGATTGTGTGATTGTGATTGTGTGATTGTGATTGTGTGATTGTGATGGTGTGATTGTGATGGTGTGATTGTGATTGTGTGATTGTGATTGTGTGATTGTGATTGTGTGATTGTGATTGTGTGATTGTGATTGTGTGATTGTGATTGTGTGATTGTGATTGTGTGATTGTGATTGTGTGATTGTGATTGTGTGATTGTGATTGTGTGATTGTGATTGTGTGATTGTGATTGTGTGATTGTGATTGTGTGATTGTGATTGTGTGATTGTGATTGTGTGATTGTGATTGTGTGATTGTGATTGTGTGATTGTGATTGTGTGATTGTGATTGTGTGATTGTGATTGTGTGATTGTGATTGTGTGATTGTGATTGTGTGATTGTGATTGTGTGATTGTGATTGTGTGATTGTGATTGTGTGATTGTGATTGTGTGATTGTGATTGTGTGATTGTGATTGTGTTGATAGATTGATTTTATATTGTTATTGTGTAATTGATTATGTTATTTTGATTGTGATATTGTGATTGTGTGATTGTGATTGTGTGATTTATTGATTGTATATTGTGATTGTGATATGTAATTTAATATAGATTGTTATTGTTTTGATTGTGATTTATTGATATGATATTTATATTCATTTATATTAAATATAAATATATAATATATCAATATATGTGATTGTGTGATTGTGTTTGTGTGATTGTGATTGTGTGATTGTGATTGTGTGATTGTGATTGTGTGATTGTGATTGTGTGATTGTGATTGTGTGATTGTGATTGTGTGATTGTGATTGTGTGATTGTGATTGTGTGATTGTGATTGTGTGATTGTGATTGTGTTATTGTGATTGTGTGATTGTGATTGTGTGATTGTGATTGCGTGATTGTGATTGCGTGATTGTGATTGTGTGATTGTGATTGTGTGATTGTGATTGTGTGATTGTGACTGTGTGATTGTGTGAGTGTGTGATTGTGTAATTGAGTGATTGTGTGCTTGTGTGATTGTGTGGTTGTGAGATTGTGTGATTGTGTGATTAGGTGATTGTGTGATTGTGTAATTGTGTGATTGTGTGATTGTGTGATTGTGTGATTGTGTGATTGTGTGATTGTGTGATTGTGTGATTGTGTGATTGTGTGATTGTGTGATTGTGTGATTGTGTGATTGTGTGATTGTGTGATTGTGTGATTGTGTGATTGTGTGATTGTGTGATTGTGTGATTGTGTGATTGTGTGATTGTGTGATTGTGTGATTGTGTGATTGTGTGATTGTGTGATTGTGTGATTGTGTGATTGTGTGATTGTGTGATTGTGTAATTGTAATTGTGCGATTGTGATTGTGTGATTGTGTGATTGTGCGATTGTGAGGTTGTGTGATTGTGTGCTTGTGTGATTGTGTGATTGTGATTGTGTGATTGTGTGATTGTGTGATTGTGTGATTGTGTGATTGTGTGATTGTGTGATTGTGTGGTTGTGTGACCGTGAGTGTGTGACCGTGATTGTGTGATCGTGATTGTGTGATCGTGTTAGTGTGACCGTGAATGTGTGATTGCGTGATTGCGATTGCGTGATTGCGATTGCGTGATTGTGATTGCGTGATTGTGTGATTGTGTGATTGTGTGATTGTGTGATTGTGTGATTGTGTGATTGTGTGATTGTGTGATTGTGTGGTTGTGTGATCGTGATTGTGCGATTGCGTGCTTGTGACTGTGTGATTGTGTGATTGTGACTGTGTGATTGTGACTGTGTCATTGTGTGAGTGTGTGATTGTCTGATTGTGCGATTGTGTGATTGTGTGATTGTGTGGTTGTGTGATTGTGTGATTGTGTGATTGTGTGATTGTGTGATTGTGTGATTGTGTGATTGTGTGATTGTGTGATTGTGTGATTGTGTGATTGTGTGATTGTGTGATTGTGTGATTGTGTGATTGTGATTGTGTGATTGTGATTGTGTGATTGTGATTGTCTGATTGTGACTGTGTGATTGTGTGAGTGTGTGATTGTGTGATTGAGTGATTGTGTGCTTGTGTGATTGTGTGGTTGTGAGATTGTGTGATTGTGTGATTAGGTGATTGTGTGATTGTGTGATTGTGTGATTGTGTGATTGTGTGATTGTGTGATTGTGTGATTGTGTGATTGTGTGATTGTGTGATTGTGTGATTGTGTGATTGTGTGATTGTGTGATTGTGTGATTGTGTGATTGTGTGATTGTGTGATTGTGTGATTGTGTGATTGTGTGATTGTGTGATTGTGTGATTGTGGGATTGTGTGATTGTGGGATTGTGTGATTGTGGGATTGTGTGATTGTGGGATTGTGTGATTGTGGGATTGTGTGATTGTGGGATTGTGTGATTGTGGGATTGTGTGATTGTGGGATTGTGTGATTGTGGGATTGTGTGATTGTGGGATTGTGTGATTGTGGGATTGTGTGATTGTGTGATTGTGATTGTGTGATTGTGATTGTGTGATTGTGATTGTGTGATTGTGATTGTGTGATTGTGATTGTGTGATTGTGATTGTGTGATTGTGATTGTGTGATTGTGATTGTGTGATTGTGATTGTGTGATTGTGATTGTGTGATTGTGATTGTGTGATTGTGATTGTGTGATTGTGATTGTGTGATTGTGATTGTGTGATTGTGATTGTGTGATTGTGATTGTGTGATTGTGATTGTGTGATTGTGATTGTGTGATTGTGATTGTGTGATTGTGATTGTGTGATTGTGATTGTGTGATTGTGATTGTGTGATTGTGATTGTGTGATTGTGATTGTGTGATTGTGATTGTGTGATTGTGATTGTGTGATTGTGATTGTGTGATTGTGATTGTGTGATTGTGATTGTGTGATTGTGATTGTGTGATTGTGATTGTGTGATTGTGATTGTGTGATTGTGATTGTGTGATTGTGATTGTGTGATTGTGATTGTGTGATTGTGATTGTGTGATTGTGATTGTGTGATTGTGATTGTGTGATTGTGATTGTGTGATTGTGATTGTGTGATTGTGATTGTGTGATTGTGATTGTGTGATTGTGATTGTGTGATTGTGATTGTGTGATTGTGATTGTGTGATTGTGATTGTGTGATTGTGATTGTGTGATTGTGATTGTGTGATTGTGATTGTGTGATTGTGATTGTGTGATTGTGATTGTGTGATTGTGATTGTGTGATTGTGATTGTGTGATTGTGATTGTGTGATTGTGATTGTGTGATTGTGATTGTGTGATTGTGATTGTGTGATTGTGATTGTGTGATTGTGATTGTGTGATTGTGATTGTGTGATTGTGATTGTGTGATTGTGATTGTGTGATTGTGATTGTGTGATTGTGATTGTGTGATTGTGATTGTGTGATTGTGATTGTGTGATTGTGATTGTGTGATTGTGATTGTGTGATTGTGATTGTGTGATTGTGATTGTGTGATTGTGATTGTGTGATTGTGATTGTGTGATTGTGATTGTGTGATTGTGATTGTGTGATTGTGATTGTGTGATTGTGATTGTGTGATTGTGATTGTGTGATTGTGATTGTGTGATTGTGATTGTGTGATTGTGATTGTGTGATTGTGATTGTGTGATTGTGATTGTGTGATTGTGATTGTGTGATTGTGATTGTGTGATTGTGATTGTGTGATTGTGATTGTGTGATTGTGATTGTGTGATTGTGATTGTGTGATTGTGATTGTGTGATTGTGATTGTGTGATTGTGATTGTGTGATTGTGATTGTGTGATTGTGATTGTGTGATTGTGATTGTGTGATTGTGATTGTGTGATTGTGATTGTGTGATTGTGATTGTGTGATTGTGATTGTGTGATTGTGATTGTGTGATTGTGATTGTGTGATTGTGATTGTGTGATTGTGATTGTGTGATTGTGATTGTGTGATTGTGATTGTGTGATTGTGATTGTGTGATTGTGATTGTGTGATTGTGATTGTGTGATTGTGATTGTGTGATTGTGATTGTGTGATTGTGATTGTGTGATTGTGATTGTGCGATTGTGATTGTGCGATTGTGATTGTGCGATTGTGATTGTGCGATTGTGATTGTGCGATTGTGATTGTGCGATTGTGATTGTGCGATTGTGATTGTGCGATTGTGATTGTGCGATTGTGATTGTGTGATTGTGATTGTGTGATTGTGGCTGTGTGATTGTGTGATTGTGTGATTGTGTGATTTTGTGATTTTGTGATTGAGTGATTGTGTGATTGTGTGATTGTGTGAATTTGTGATTGTGTGACCGTGATTGTGTGATTGATGATTGTGTGATTGTGTGGTTGTGTGATTGTGTGATTGTTTGATTGTGTGATTGTGTGATTGTGTGATTGTGATTGTGTGATTGTGATTGTGTGATTGTGTGATTGTGTGATTGTGTGATTGTGTGACTGAGTGATTGTGTGACTGTGTGACTGTGTGCCTGTGTGATTGAGGAACTGTGTGATTGTGTGACCATGATTGTGTGACCGTGATTGTGTGACCGATTGTGTGACCGTGATAGTGTGACCGTGAATGTGTGAATGCGTGATTGTGATTGCGTGATTGTGATTGCGTGGTTGTGATTCCGTGATTGTGTGATTGTGTGATCGTGTGATTGTGTGATTGTGTGATTGTGTGGTTGTGTGGTTGTGTGACCGTGATTGTGTGACCGTGACTGTGTGATCGTGATTGTGTGATCGTGATTGTGTGATCGTGATTGTGATTGTGTGATTGTGTGATTGTGTGATTGTGTGATTGCGTGATTGTGTGATTGTGTGATTGTGTGATTGTGTGATTGTGTGATTGTGTGATTGTGTGATTGTGTGATTGTGTGCGTGTGTGATTGTGTAATTGAGTGATTGTGTGCATGTGTGATTGTGTGATTAGGTGATTGTGTGATTGTGTGATTGTGTGATTGTGTGATCGTGTGATTGTGTGATTGTGTGGTTGTGTGATTGTGTGATTGTGTGGTTGCGTGATTGTGTGATGGTGTGATTGTGTGATTGTGTGATTGTGTATTTGTGTGATTGTGTGATTGTGTGATTGTGTGATTGTGTGATTGTGTGATTGTGTGATTGTGTGATTGTGTGATTGTGTGATTGTGTGGTTGTGTGACCGTGATTGTGTGACCGTGATTGTGTGATCGTGATTGTGTGATCGTGATTGTGTGATCGTGATTGTGATTGTGTGATTGTGTGATTGTGTGATTGTGTGATTGTGTGATTGTGTGATTGCGTGATTGTGTGATTGTGTGATTGTGTGATTGTGTGATGGTGTGATTGTGTGATTGTGTGAATGTGTGATTGCGTGATCGTGTGATTGTGTGATCGTGTGACCGTGTGATCGTGTGATTGTGTGATTGTGTGATTTTGCGATTGTGTGATTGTGTGATTGTGTGATTGTGTGAGTGTGTGATTGTGTGATTGAGTGATTGTGTGCTTGTGTGATTGTGTGGTTGTGGGATTGTGTGATTAGGCGATTGTGTGATTGTGTGATTGTGTGACTGTGTGATTGTGTGATTGTGTGATTGTGTGATTGTGTAATTGTGATTGTGCGATTGTGATTGTGTGATTGTGTGATTGTGTGATTGTGTGATTGTGTGATTGTGTGATTGTGTGATTGTGTGATTGTGTGATTGTGTGATTGTGTGATTTTGTGATTGTGTGATTGTGTGATTGTGTAATTGTGATTGTGCGATTGTGATTGTGTGATTGTGTGATTGTGTGATTGTGTGATTGTGAGATTGTGTGTTTGTGTGCTTGTGTGATTGTGTGATTGTGATTGTGTGATTGTGATTGTGTGATTGTGATTGTGTGATTGTGATTGTGTGATTGTGGTTGTGTGATTGTGATTGTGTGATTGTGATTGTGTGATTGTGATTGTGTGATTGTGATTGTGTGATTGTGACTGAGTGATTGTGTGAGTGTGTGATTGTGTGATTGAGTGATTGTGTGCTTGTGTGATTGTGTGGTTGCGAGATTGTGTGATTGTGTGATTAGGTGATTGTGTGATTGTGTGATTGTGTGATTGTGTGATTGTGTGATTGTGTGATTGTGTGATTGTGTGATTGTGTGATTGTGTGATTGTGTGATTGTGTGATTGTGTGATTGTGTGACTGAGTGATTGTGTGACTGTGTGACTGTGTGACTGTGTGATTGCGGAACTGTGTGATTGTGTGACCATGATTGTGTGACCGTGATTGTGTGACCGATTGTGTGACCGTGATAGTGTGACCGTGAATGTGTGAATGCGTGATTGTGATTGCGTGATTGTGATTCCGTGATTGTGTGATTGTGTGATCGTGTGAATGTGTGATTGTGTGATTGTGTGGTTGTGTGACCGTGATTGTGTGACCGTGATTGTGTGATCGTGATTGTGTGATCGTGATTGTGTGATCGTGATTGTGATTGTGTGATTGTGTGATTGTGTGATTGTGTGATTGTGTGATTGCGTGATTGTGTGATTGTGTGATTGTGTGATTGTGTGATTGTGTGATTGTGTGATTGTGTGATTGTGTGATTGTGTGATTGTGTGATTGTGTGATTGTGTGCGTGTGTGATTGTGTAATTGAGTGATTGTGTGCATGTGTGATTGTGTGATTAGGTGATTGTGTGATTGTGTGATTGTGTGATTGTGTGATCGTGTGATTGTGTGATTGTGTGGTTGTGTGACCGTGATTGTGTGACCGTGATTGTGTGACCGTGATTGTGTGACCGTGATTGTGTGACCGTGATAGTGTGACCGTGAACGTGTGACTGCGTGATTCTGATTGCGTGATTGTGATTGCGTGATTGTGTGATTGTGTGATTGTGTGATTGTGTGATTGTGTGATTGTGTGATTGTGTGATTGTGTGATTGTGTGATTGTGTGATTGTGTGGTTCTGTGATTGTGTGATTGTGTGATTGTGAGATTGTGTGATTGTGTGACTGTGTGATTGTGTGATTGTGATTGTGTGATTGTGATTGTGTGATTGTGATTGTGTGATTGTGATTGTGTGATTGTGATTGTGTGATTGTGATTGTGGGATTGTGACTGTGTGATTGTGTGATTGTGATTGTGTGATTGTGATTGTGTGATTGTGACTGTGTGATTGTGTGAGTGTGTGATTGTGTGATTGTGTGATTGTGTGGTTCTGTGATTGTGTGATTGTGTGATTGTGAGATTGTGTGATTGTGTGACTGTGTGATTGTGTGATTGTGATTGTGTGATTGTGATTGTGTGATTGTGATTGTGGGATTGTGACTGTGTGATTGTGTGATTGTGATTGTGTGATTGTGATTGTGTGATTGTGATTGTGGGATTGTGACTGTGTGATTGTGTGATTGTGTGATTGTGCGATTGTGTGATTGTGTGATTGTGTGATTGTGTGGTCGTGCTATCGTGATTGTGTGATCGTGATTGTGTGATTGCGTGATTGTGTGATCGTGATTTTGTGTATGTGTGATTGTGTGACTGTGTGATTGTGTGACTGTGTGATTGTGCGTTTGTGATTGTGTCATTGTGATTGTGTGATTGTGATTGTGTCATTGTGACTGTGTGATTGTGTGAGTGTGTGATTGTGTGATTGTGTGGTTGTGTGATTTTGTGGTTGTGTGATTGTGTGATTGTGTGATTGTGACTGTGTGATTGTGTGAGTGTGTGATTGTGTGATTGTGTGATTGTGTAATTGTGATTGTGCGATTGTGTGATTGTGTGATTGTGTGATTGTGTGATTGTGTGATTGTGTGATTGTGTGATTGTGAGATTGTGTGATTGTGTGATTGTGTGATTGTGTGATTGTGTGATTGTGTGATTGTGAGATTGTGTGATTGTGTGATTGTGTGATTGTCTGATTGAGTGATTGTGTGCTTGTGTGATTGTGTGGTTGTGTGATTGTGTGATTGTGTGGTTAGGTGATTGTGTGATTGTGTGATTGTGTGATTGTGACTGTGTGATTGTGTGAGTGTGTGATTGTGTGATTGAGTGATTGTGTGGTTGTGTGATTGTGTGGTTGTGTGATTGTGTGATTGTGTGATTGTGGGATTGTGTGATTGTGTGATTGTGTGATTGTGTGATTGTGTGATTGTGATTGTGTGATTGTGATTGTGTGATTGTGATTGTGTGATTGTGTGATTGTGATTGTGTGATTGTGATTGTGTGATTGTGATTGTGTGATTGCGATTGTGTGATTGTGATTGTGTGATTGTGATTGTGTGATTGCGATTGTGTGATTGTGTGATTGTGTGATTGTGTGATTGTGATTGTGTGATTGTGATTGTGTGATTGTGATTGTGTGATTGTGATTGTGTGATTGTGATTGTGTGATTGTGATTGTGTGATTGTGATTGTGTGATTGTGATTGTGTGATTGTGATTGTGTGATTGTGATTGTGTGATTGTGATTGTGTGATTGTGATTGTGTGATTGTGATTGTGTGATTGTGATTGTGTGATTGTGATTGTGTGATTGTGATTGTGTGATTGTGATTGTGTGATTGTGATTGTGTGATTGTGATTGTGTGATTGTGATTGTGTGATTGTGATTGTGTGATTGTGATTGTGTGATTGTGATTGTGTGATTGTGATTGTGTGATTGTGATTGTGTGATTGTGATTGTGTGATTGTGATTGTGTGATTGTGATTGTGTGATTGTGATTGTGTGATTGTGATTGTGTGATTGTGATTGTGTGATTGTGATTGTGTGATTGTGATTGTGTGATTGTGATTGTGTGATTGTGATTGTGTGATTGTGATTGTGTGATTGTGATTGTGTGATTGTGATTGTGTGATTGTGATTGTGTGATTGTGATTGTGTGATTGTGATTGTGTGATTGTGATTGTGTGATTGTGATTGTGTGATTGTGATTGTGTGATTGTGATTGTGTGATTGTGATTGTGTGATTGTGATTGTGTGATTGTGATTGTGTGATTGTGATTGTGTGATTGTGATTGTGTGATTGTGATTGTGTGATTGTGATTGTGTGATTGTGATTGTGTGATTGTGATTGTGTGATTGTGATTGTGTGATTGTGATTGTGTGATTGTGATTGTGTGATTGTGATTGTGTGATTGTGATTGTGTGATTGTGATTGTGTGATTGTGATTGTGTGATTGTGATTGTGTGATTGTGATTGTGTGATTGTGATTGTGTGATTGTGATTGTGTGATTGTGATTGTGTGATTGTGATTGTGTGATTGTGATTGTGTGATTGTGATTGTGTGATTGTGATTGTGTGATTGTGATTGTGTGATTGTGATTGTGTGATTGTGATTGTGTGATTGTGATTGTGTGATTGTGATTGTGTGATTGTGATTGTGTGATTGTGATTGTGTGATTGTGATTGTGTGATTGTGATTGTGTGATTGTGATTGTGTGATTGTGATTGTGTGATTGTGATTGTGTGATTGTGATTGTGTGATTGTGATTGTGTGATTGTGATTGTGTGATTGTGATTGTGTGATTGTGATTGTGTGATTGTGATTGTGTGATTGTGATTGTGTGATTGTGATTGTGTGATTGTGATTGTGTGATTGTGATTGTGTGATTGTGATTGTGTGATTGTGATTGTGTGATTGTGATTGTGTGATTGTGATTGTGTGATTGTGATTGTGTGATTGTGATTGTGTGATTGTGATTGTGTGATTGTGATTGTGTGATTGTGATTGTGTGATTGTGATTGTGTGATTGTGATTGTGTGATTGTGATTGTGTGATTGTGATTGTGTGATTGTGATTGTGTGATTGTGATTGTGTGATTGTGATTGTGTGATTGTGATTGTGTGATTGTGATTGTGTGATTGTGATTGTGTGATTGTGATTGTGTGATTGTGATTGTGTGATTGTGATTGTGTGATTGTGATTGTGTGATTGTGATTGTGTGATTGTGATTGTGTGATTGTGATTGTGTGATTGTGATTGTGTGATTGTGATTGTGTGATTGTGATTGTGTGATTGTGATTGTGTGATTGTGATTGTGTGATTGTGATTGTGTGATTGTGATTGTGTGATTGTGATTGTGTGATTGTGATTGTGTGATTGTGTGATTGTGATTGTGTGATTGTGATTGTGTGATTGTGATTGTGTGATTGTGATTGTGTGATTGTGATTGTGTGATTGTGATTGTGTGATTGTGATTGTGTGATTGTGATTGTGTGATTGTGATTGTGTGATTGTGATTGTGTGATTGTGATTGTGTGATTGTGATTGTGTGATTGTGATTGTGTGATTGTGATTGTGTGATTGTGATTGTGTGATTGTGATTGTGTGATTGTGATTGTGTGATTGTGATTGTGTGATTGTGATTGTGTGATTGTGATTGTGTGATTGTGATTGTGTGATTGTGATTGTGTGATTGTGATTGTGTGATTGTGATTGTGTGATTGTGATTGTGTGATTGTGATTGTGTGATTGTGATTGTGTGATTGTGATTGTGTGATTGTGATTGTGTGATTGTGATTGTGTGATTGTGATTGTGTGATTGTGATTGTGTGATTGTGATTGTGTGATTGTGATTGTGTGATTGTGATTGTGTGATTGTGATTGTGTGATTGTGATTGTGTGATTGTGATTGTGTGATTGTGATTGTGTGATTGTGATTGTGTGATTGTGATTGTGTGATTGTGATTGTGTGATTGTGATTGTGTGATTGTGATTGTGTGATTGTGATTGTGTGATTGTGATTGTGTGATTGTGATTGTGTGATTGTGATTGTGTGATTGTGATTGTGTGATTGTGATTGTGTGATTGTGATTGTGTGATTGTGATTGTGTGATTGTGATTGTGTGATTGTGATTGTGTGATTGTGATTGTGTGATTGTGATTGTGTGATTGTGATTGTGTGATTGTGATTGTGTGATTGTGATTGTGTGATTGTGATTGTGTGATTGTGATTGTGTGATTGTGATTGTGTGATTGTGATTGTGTGATTGTGATTGTGTGATTGTGATTGTGTGATTGTGATTGTGTGATTGTGATTGTGTGATTGTGATTGTGTGATTGTGGTTGTGTGATTGTGATTGTGTGATTGTGATTGTGTGATTGTGACTGTGTGATTGTGTGAGTGTGTGATTGTGTGATTGTGTGGTTGTGTGATTTTGTGGTTGTGTGATTTTGTGATTGTGTGATTGTGTGAGTGTGTGATTGTCTGATTGAGTGATTGTGTGCTTGTGTGATTGTGTGGTTGTGTGATTGTGTGATTGTGTGGTTAGGTGATTGTGTGATTGTGTGATTGTGTGAGTGTGTGATTGTGTGATTGAGTGATTGTGTGCTTGTGTGATTGTGTGGTTGTGTGATTGTGTGATTGTGTGGTTAGGTGATTGTGTGATTGTGTGATTGTGTGATTGTGACTGTGTGATTGTGTGAGTGTGTGATTGTGTGATTGTGTGATTGTGTGGTTGTGTGATTGTGCGATTGTGTGATTGTGGGATTGTGTGATTGTGTGATTGTGTGATTGTGTGATTGTGTGATTGTGATTGTGTGATTGTGATTGTGTGATTGTGATTGTGTGATTGCGATTGTGTGATTGTGATTGTGTGATTGCGATTGTGTGATTGCGATTGTGTGATTGTGTGATTGTGTGATTGTGTGATTGTGTGGTTGTGTGATTGTGTGATGGTGTGATTGTGTGATTGTGTGATTGTGTGATTGTGTGATTGTGTGATTGTGTGATTGTGTGATTGTGTGATTGTGTGATTGTGTGATTGTATGATTCTGTGATTGTGTGATTGTGTGATTGTGCGATTGTGTGATTGTGTGATTGTGTGATTGTGTGATTGTGTGATTGTGTGATTGTGTGACTGAGTGATTGTGTGACTGTGTGATTGTGTGATTGTGTGATTGTGTGATTGTGTGATTGTGTGATTGTGTGATTGTGTGATTGTATGATTCTGTGATTGTGTGATTGTGTGATTGTGTGATTATGTGATTGTGATTGTGTGATTGTGATTGTGTGATTGTGATTGTGTGATTGTGACTGTGTGATTGTGTGAGTGTGTGATTGTGTGATTGTGTGATTGTGTGGTTCTGTGATTGTGTGATTGTGTGAGTGTGAGATTGTGTGATTGTGTGACTGTGTGATTGTGTGATTGTGATTGTGTGATTGTGATTGTGTGATTGTGATTGTGTGATTGTGATTGTGTGATTGTGATTGTGTGATTGTGATTGTGTGATTGTGATTGTGTGATTGTGATTGTGGGATTGTGACTGTGTGATTGTGTGATTGTGATTGTGTGATTGTGATTGTGTGATTGTGATTGTGTGATTGTGATTGTGGGATTGTGACTGTGTGATTGTGTGATTGTGTGATTGTGCGATTGTGTGATTGTGTGATTGTGTGATTGTGTGATTGTGTGATTGTGTGATTGTGTGATTGTGTGGTCGTGCGATCGTGATTGTGTGATCGTGATTGTGTGATCGTGATTGTGTGATTGCGTGATTGTGTGATCGTGATTTTGTGTATGTGTGATTGTGTGACTGTGTGATTGTGTGACTGTGTGATTGTGTGACTGTGTGATTGTGCGTTTGTGATTGTGTCATTGTGATTGTGTGATTGTGATTGTGTCATTGTGACTGTGTGATTGTGTGAGTGTGTGATTGTGTGATTGTGTGATTGTGTGGTTCTGTGATTGTGTGATTGTGTGATTGTGAGATTGTGTGATTGTGTGACTGTGTGATTGTGTGATTGTGATTGTGTGATTGTGATTGTGTGATTGTGATTGTGTGATTGTGATTGTGGGATTGTGACTGTGTGATTGTGTGATTGTGATTGTGTGATTGTGATTGTGTGATTGTGATTGTGGGATTGTGATTGTGGGATTGTGACTGTGTGATTGTGTGATTGTGTGATTGTGCGATTGTGTGATTGTGTGATTGTGTGATTGTGTGATTGTGTGGTCGTGCGATCGTGATTGTGTGATCGTGATTGTGTGATCGTGATTGTGTGATTGCGTGATTGTGTGATCGTGATTTTGTGTATGTGTGATTGTGTGACTGTGTGATTGTGCGTTTGTGATTGTGTCATTGTGATTGTGTGATTGTGATTGTGTCATTGTGACTGTGTGATTGTGTGAGTGTGTGATTGTCTGATTGTGTGATTGTGTGATTGTGTGATTGTGATTGTGTGATTGTGACTGTGTGATTGTGACTGTGTGATTGTGTGAGTGTGTGATTGTGTGATTGTGTGATTGTGTGATTGTGTGGTTGTGCGATCGTGATTGTGTGATCGTGATTGTGTGATCGTGATTGTTCAAATTGCGTGATTGTGTGATCGTGATTGTTCAAATTGCGTGATTGTGACTGTGTGATTGCGTGACTGTGTGATTGTGTGATTGTGATTGTGTGATTGTGATTGTGTGATTGTGATTGTGGGATTGTGATTGTGTGATTGTGATTGTGTGATTGTCATTGTGTGATTGTGATTGTGTGATTGTGTGAGTGTGTGATTGTGTAATTGTGATTGTGTAATTGTGATTGTGTAATTGTGATTGTGTAATTGTGATTGTGTAATTGTGATTGTGTGATTGTGATTGTGTGATTGTATGATAGTGTGATTGTGTGATTGAGTGATTGTGTGATTGTGTGATTGTGTGATTGTGTGATTGTGTGATTGTGTGATTGTGTGATTGTGTGATTGTGTGATTGTGTGATTGTGTGATTGTGTGATTGTGTGATTGTGTGATTGTGTGATTGTGTGATTGTATGATTCTGTGATTGTGTGATTGTGTGATTGTGTGATTGTGTGATTGTGTGATTGTGTGATTGTGTGATTGTGTGATTGTGTGATTGTGTGATTGTGTGATTGTGTGATTGTGTGATGGTGTGATTGTGTGATTGTGCGTTTGTGATTGTGTCATTGTGATTGTGTGATTGTGATTGTGTCATTGTGACTGTGTGATTGTGTGAGTGTGTGATTGTCTGATTGTGTGATTGTGTGATTGTGTGATTGTGATTGTGTGATTGTGACTGTGTGATTGTGACTGTGTGATTGTGTGAGTGTGTGATTGTGTGATTGTGTGATTGTGTGGTTGTGCGATCGTGATTGTGTGATCGTGATTGTGTGATCGTGATTGTTCAAATTGCGTGATTGTGTGATCGTGATTGTTCAAATTGCGTGATTGTGACTGTGTGATTGCGTGACTGTGTGATTGTGTGATTGTGATTGTGTGATTGTGATTGTGTGATTGTGATTGTGGGATTGTGATTGTGTGATTGTGATTGTGTGATTGTCATTGTGTGATTGTGATTGTGTGATTGTGTGAGTGTGTGATTGTGTAATTGTGATTGTGTAATTGTGATTGTGTAATTGTGATTGTGTAATTGTGATTGTGTAATTGTGATTGTGTAATTGTGATTGTGTAATTGTGATTGTGTGATTGTGATTGTGTGATTGTATGATAGTGTTATTGTGTGATTGAGTGATTGTGTGATTGTGTGATTGTGTGATTGTGTGATTGTGTGATTGTGTGATTGTGTGATTGTGTGATTGTGTGATTGTGTGATTGTGTGATTGTGTGATTGTGTGATTGTGTGATTGTGTGATTGTGTGATTGTGTGATTGTGTGATTGTGTGATTGTGTGATTGTGTGATTGTGGTTGTGTGATTGTGATTGTGTGATTGTGACTGTGTGATTGTGTGAGTGTGTGATTGTGTGATTGTGTGATTGTGTAATTGTGATTGTGCGATTGTGTGATTGTGTGATTGTGTGATTGTGTGATTGTGTGATTGTGTGATTGTGTGATTGTGTGATTGTGTGATTGTGTGATTGTGTGATTGTGAGATTGTGTGATTGTGTGATTGTGTGATTGTCTGATTGAGTGATTGTGTGCTTGTGTGATTGTGTGGTTGTGTGATTGTGTGATTGTGTGGTTAGGTGATTGTGTGATTGTGTGATTGTGTGATTGTGACTGTGTGATTGTGTGAGTGTGTGATTGTGTGATTGAGTGATTGTGTGGTTGTGTGATTGTGTGGTTGTGTGATTGTGTGATTGTGTGATTGTGGGATTGTGTGATTGTGTGATTGTGTGACTGAGTGATTGTGTGACTGTGTGACTGTGTGCCTGTGTGATTGAGGAACTGTGTGATTGTGTGACCATGATTGTGTGACCGTGATTGTGTGACCGATTGTGTGACCGTGATAGTGTGACCGTGAATGTGTGAATGCGTGATTGTGATTGCGTGATTGTGATTGCGTGGTTGTGATTCCGTGATTGTGTGATTGTGTGATCGTGTGATTGTGTGATTGTGTGATTGTGTGGTTGTGTGGTTGTGTGACCGTGATTGTGTGACCGTGACTGTGTGATCGTGATTGTGTGATCGTGATTGTGTGATCGTGATTGTGATTGTGTGATTGTGTGATTGTGTGATTGTGTGATTGCGTGATTGTGTGATTGTGTGATTGTGTGATTGTGTGATTGTGTGATTGTGTGATTGTGTGATTGTGTGATTGTGTGCGTGTGTGATTGTGTAATTGAGTGATTGTGTGCATGTGTGATTGTGTGATTAGGTGATTGTGTGATTGTGTGATTGTGTGATTGTGTGATCGTGTGATTGTGTGATTGTGTGGTTGTGTGATTGTGTGATTGTGTGGTTGCGTGATTGTGTGATGGTGTGATTGTGTGATTGTGTGATTGTGTATTTGTGTGATTGTGTGATTGTGTGATTGTGTGATTGTGTGATTGTGTGATTGTGTGATTGTGTGATTGTGTGATTGTGTGATTGTGTGATTGTGTGATTGTGTGATTGTGTGATTGTGTGGTTGTGTGACCGTGATTGTGTGACCGTGATTGTGTGATCGTGATTGTGTGATCGTGATTGTGTGATCGTGATTGTGATTGTGTGATTGTGTGATTGTGTGATTGTGTGATTGTGTGATTGTGTGATTGCGTGATTGTGTGATTGTGTGATTGTGTGATTGTGTGATGGTGTGATTGTGTGATTGTGTGAATGTGTGATTGCGTGATCGTGTGATTGTGTGATCGTGTGACCGTGTGATCGTGTGATTGTGTGATTGTGTGATTTTGCGATTGTGTGATTGTGTGATTGTGTGATTGTGTGAGTGTGTGATTGTGTGATTGAGTGATTGTGTGCTTGTGTGATTGTGTGGTTGTGGGATTGTGTGATTAGGCGATTGTGTGATTGTGTGATTGTGTGACTGTGTGATTGTGTGATTGTGTGATTGTGTGATTGTGTAATTGTGATTGTGCGATTGTGATTGTGTGATTGTGTGATTGTGTGATTGTGTGATTGTGTGATTGTGTGATTGTGTGATTGTGTGATTGTGTGATTGTGTGATTGTGTGATTTTGTGATTGTGTGATTGTGTGATTGTGTAATTGTGATTGTGCGATTGTGATTGTGTGATTGTGTGATTGTGTGATTGTGTGATTGTGAGATTGTGTGTTTGTGTGCTTGTGTGATTGTGTGATTGTGATTGTGTGATTGTGATTGTGTGATTGTGATTGTGTGATTGTGATTGTGTGATTGTGGTTGTGTGATTGTGATTGTGTGATTGTGATTGTGTGATTGTGATTGTGTGATTGTGATTGTGTGATTGTGACTGAGTGATTGTGTGAGTGTGTGATTGTGTGATTGAGTGATTGTGTGCTTGTGTGATTGTGTGGTTGCGAGATTGTGTGATTGTGTGATTAGGTGATTGTGTGATTGTGTGATTGTGTGATTGTGTGATTGTGTGATTGTGTGATTGTGTGATTGTGTGATTGTGTGATTGTGTGATTGTGTGATTGTGTGATTGTGTGATTGTGTGATTGTGTGACTGAGTGATTGTGTGACTGTGTGACTGTGTGACTGTGTGATTGCGGAACTGTGTGATTGTGTGACCATGATTGTGTGACCGTGATTGTGTGACCGATTGTGTGACCGTGATAGTGTGACCGTGAATGTGTGAATGCGTGATTGTGATTGCGTGATTGTGATTCCGTGATTGTGTGATTGTGTGATCGTGTGAATGTGTGATTGTGTGATTGTGTGGTTGTGTGACCGTGATTGTGTGACCGTGATTGTGTGATCGTGATTGTGTGATCGTGATTGTGTGATCGTGATTGTGATTGTGTGATTGTGTGATTGTGTGATTGTGTGATTGTGTGATTGCGTGATTGTGTGATTGTGTGATTGTGTGATTGTGTGATTGTGTGATTGTGTGATTGTGTGATTGTGTGATTGTGTGATTGTGTGATTGTGTGATTGTGTGCGTGTGTGATTGTGTAATTGAGTGATTGTGTGCATGTGTGATTGTGTGATTAGGTGATTGTGTGATTGTGTGATTGTGTGATTGTGTGATCGTGTGATTGTGTGATTGTGTGGTTGTGTGACCGTGATTGTGTGACCGTGATTGTGTGACCGTGATTGTGTGACCGTGATTGTGTGACCGTGATAGTGTGACCGTGAACGTGTGACTGCGTGATTCTGATTGCGTGATTGTGATTGCGTGATTGTGTGATTGTGTGATTGTGTGATTGTGTGATTGTGTGATTGTGTGATTGTGTGATTGTGTGATTGTGTGATTGTGTGATTGTGTGGTTCTGTGATTGTGTGATTGTGTGATTGTGAGATTGTGTGATTGTGTGACTGTGTGATTGTGTGATTGTGATTGTGTGATTGTGATTGTGTGATTGTGATTGTGTGATTGTGATTGTGTGATTGTGATTGTGTGATTGTGATTGTGGGATTGTGACTGTGTGATTGTGTGATTGTGATTGTGTGATTGTGATTGTGTGATTGTGACTGTGTGATTGTGTGAGTGTGTGATTGTGTGATTGTGTGATTGTGTGGTTCTGTGATTGTGTGATTGTGTGATTGTGAGATTGTGTGATTGTGTGACTGTGTGATTGTGTGATTGTGATTGTGTGATTGTGATTGTGTGATTGTGATTGTGGGATTGTGACTGTGTGATTGTGTGATTGTGATTGTGTGATTGTGATTGTGTGATTGTGATTGTGGGATTGTGACTGTGTGATTGTGTGATTGTGTGATTGTGCGATTGTGTGATTGTGTGATTGTGTGATTGTGTGATTGTGTGGTCGTGCTATCGTGATTGTGTGATCGTGATTGTGTGATTGCGTGATTGTGTGATCGTGATTTTGTGTATGTGTGATTGTGTGACTGTGTGATTGTGTGACTGTGTGATTGTGCGTTTGTGATTGTGTCATTGTGATTGTGTGATTGTGATTGTGTCATTGTGACTGTGTGATTGTGTGAGTGTGTGATTGTGTGATTGTGTGGTTGTGTGATTTTGTGGTTGTGTGATTGTGTGATTGTGTGATTGTGACTGTGTGATTGTGTGAGTGTGTGATTGTGTGATTGTGTGATTGTGTAATTGTGATTGTGCGATTGTGTGATTGTGTGATTGTGTGATTGTGTGATTGTGTGATTGTGTGATTGTGTGATTGTGTGATTGTGTGATTGTGAGATTGTGTGATTGTGTGATTGTGTGATTGTGTGATTGTGTGATTGTGTGATTGTGAGATTGTGTGATTGTGATTGTGTGATTGTGATTGTGTGATTGTGATTGTGTGATTGTGATTGTGTGATTGTGATTGTGTGATTGTGATTGTGTGATTGTGATTGTGTGATTGTGATTGTGTGATTGTGATTGTGTGATTGTGATTGTGTGATTGTGATTGTGTGATTGTGATTGTGTGATTGTGATTGTGTGATTGTGATTGTGTGATTGTGATTGTGTGATTGTGATTGTGTGATTGTGATTGTGTGATTGTGATTGTGTGATTGTGATTGTGTGATTGTGATTGTGTGATTGTGATTGTGTGATTGTGATTGTGTGATTGTGATTGTGTGATTGTGATTGTGTGATTGTGATTGTGTGATTGTGATTGTGTGATTGTGATTGTGTGATTGTGATTGTGTGATTGTGATTGTGTGATTGTGATTGTGTGATTGTGATTGTGTGATTGTGATTGTGTGATTGTGATTGTGTGATTGTGATTGTGTGATTGTGATTGTGTGATTGTGATTGTGTGATTGTGATTGTGTGATTGTGATTGTGTGATTGTGATTGTGTGATTGTGATTGTGTGATTGTGATTGTGTGATTGTGATTGTGTGATTGTGATTGTGTGATTGTGATTGTGTGATTGTGATTGTGTGATTGTGATTGTGTGATTGTGATTGTGTGATTGTGATTGTGTGATTGTGATTGTGTGATTGTGATTGTGTGATTGTGATTGTGTGATTGTGATTGTGTGATTGTGATTGTGTGATTGTGATTGTGTGATTGTGATTGTGTGATTGTGATTGTGTGATTGTGATTGTGTGATTGTGATTGTGTGATTGTGATTGTGTGATTGTGATTGTGTGATTGTGATTGTGTGATTGTGATTGTGTGATTGTGATTGTGTGATTGTGATTGTGTGATTGTGATTGTGTGATTGTGATTGTGTGATTGTGATTGTGTGATTGTGATTGTGTGATTGTGATTGTGTGATTGTGATTGTGTGATTGTGATTGTGTGATTGTGATTGTGTGATTGTGATTGTGTGATTGTGATTGTGTGATTGTGATTGTGTGATTGTGATTGTGTGATTGTGATTGTGTGATTGTGATTGTGTGATTGTGATTGTGTGATTGTGATTGTGTGATTGTGATTGTGTGATTGTGATTGTGTGATTGTGATTGTGTGATTGTGATTGTGTGATTGTGATTGTGTGATTGTGATTGTGTGATTGTGATTGTGTGATTGTGATTGTGTGATTGTGATTGTGTGATTGTGATTGTGTGATTGTGATTGTGTGATTGTGATTGTGTGATTGTGATTGTGTGATTGTGATTGTGTGATTGTGATTGTGTGATTGTGATTGTGTGATTGTGATTGTGTGATTGTGATTGTGTGATTGTGATTGTGTGATTGTGATTGTGTGATTGTGATTGTGTGATTGTGATTGTGTGATTGTGATTGTGTGATTGTGATTGTGTGATTGTGATTGTGTGATTGTGATTGTGTGATTGTGATTGTGTGATTGTGATTGTGTGATTGTGATTGTGTGATTGTGATTGTGTGATTGTGATTGTGTGATTGTGATTGTGTGATTGTGATTGTGTGATTGTGATTGTGTGATTGTGATTGTGTGATTGTGATTGTGTGATTGTGATTGTGTGATTGTGATTGTGTGATTGTGATTGTGTGATTGTGATTGTGTGATTGTGATTGTGTGATTGTGATTGTGTGATTGTGATTGTGTGATTGTGATTGTGTGATTGTGATTGTGTGATTGTGATTGTGTGATTGTGATTGTGTGATTGTGATTGTGTGATTGTGATTGTGTGATTGTGATTGTGTGATTGTGATTGTGTGATTGTGATTGTGTGATTGTGATTGTGTGATTGTGATTGTGTGATTGTGATTGTGTGATTGTGATTGTGTGATTGTGATTGTGTGATTGTGATTGTGTGATTGTGATTGTGTGATTGTGATTGTGTGATTGTGATTGTGTGATTGTGATTGTGTGATTGTGATTGTGTGATTGTGATTGTGTGATTGTGATTGTGTGATTGTGATTGTGTGATTGTGATTGTGTGATTGTGATTGTGTGATTGTGATTGTGTGATTGTGATTGTGTGATTGTGATTGTGTGATTGTGATTGTGTGATTGTGATTGTGTGATTGTGATTGTGTGATTGTGATTGTGTGATTGTGATTGTGTGATTGTGATTGTGTGATTGTGATTGTGTGATTGTGATTGTGTGATTGTGATTGTGTGATTGTGATTGTGTGATTGTGATTGTGTGATTGTGATTGTGTGATTGTGATTGTGTGATTGTGATTGTGTGATTGTGATTGTGTGATTGTGATTGTGTGATTGTGATTGTGTGATTGTGATTGTGTGATTGTGATTGTGTGATTGTGATTGTGTGATTGTGATTGTGTGATTGTGATTGTGTGATTGTGATTGTGTGATTGTGATTGTGTGATTGTGATTGTGTGATTGTGATTGTGTGATTGTGATTGTGTGATTGTGATTGTGTGATTGTGATTGTGTGATTGTGATTGTGTGATTGTGATTGTGTGATTGTGATTGTGTGATTGTGATTGTGTGATTGTGATTGTGTGATTGTGATTGTGTGATTGTGATTGTGTGATTGTGATTGTGTGATTGTGATTGTGTGATTGTGATTGTGTGATTGTGATTGTGTGATTGTGATTGTGTGATTGTGATTGTGTGATTGTGATTGTGTGATTGTGATTGTGTGATTGTGATTGTGTGATTGTGATTGTGTGATTGTGATTGTGTGATTGTGATTGTGTGATTGTGATTGTGTGATTGTGATTGTGTGATTGTGATTGTGTGATTGTGATTGTGTGATTGTGATTGTGTGATTGTGATTGTGTGATTGTGATTGTGTGATTGTGATTGTGTGATTGTGATTGTGTGATTGTGATTGTGTGATTGTGATTGTGTGATTGTGATTGTGTGATTGTGATTGTGTGATTGTGATTGTGTGATTGTGATTGTGTGATTGTGATTGTGTGATTGTGATTGTGTGATTGTGATTGTGTGATTGTGATTGTGTGATTGTGATTGTGTGATTGTGATTGTGTGATTGTGATTGTGTGATTGTGATTGTGTGATTGTGATTGTGTGATTGTGATTGTGTGATTGTGATTGTGTGATTGTGATTGTGTGATTGTGATTGTGTGATTGTGATTGTGTGATTGTGATTGTGTGATTGTGATTGTGTGATTGTGATTGTGTGATTGTGATTGTGTGATTGTGATTGTGTGATTGTGATTGTGTGATTGTGATTGTGTGATTGTGATTGTGTGATTGTGATTGTGTGATTGTGATTGTGTGATTGTGATTGTGTGATTGTGATTGTGTGATTGTGATTGTGTGATTGTGATTGTGTGATTGTGATTGTGTGATTGTGATTGTGTGATTGTGATTGTGTGATTGTGATTGTGTGATTGTGATTGTGTGATTGTGATTGTGTGATTGTGATTGTGTGATTGTGATTGTGTGATTGTGATTGTGTGATTGTGATTGTGTGATTGTGATTGTGTGATTGTGATTGTGTGATTGTGATTGTGTGATTGTGATTGTGTGATTGTGATTGTGTGATTGTGATTGTGTGATTGTGATTGTGTGATTGTGATTGTGTGATTGTGATTGTGTGATTGTGATTGTGTGATTGTGATTGTGTGATTGTGATTGTGTGATTGTGATTGTGTGATTGTGATTGTGTGATTGTGATTGTGTGATTGTGATTGTGTGATTGTGATTGTGTGATTGTGATTGTGTGATTGTGATTGTGTGATTGTGATTGTGTGATTGTGATTGTGTGATTGTGATTGTGTGATTGTGATTGTGTGATTGTGATTGTGTGATTGTGATTGTGTGATTGTGATTGTGTGATTGTGATTGTGTGATTGTGATTGTGTGATTGTGATTGTGTGATTGTGATTGTGTGATTGTGATTGTGTGATTGTGATTGTGTGATTGTGATTGTGTGATTGTGATTGTGTGATTGTGATTGTGTGATTGTGATTGTGTGATTGTGATTGTGTGATTGTGATTGTGTGATTGTGATTGTGTGATTGTGATTGTGTGATTGTGATTGTGTGATTGTGATTGTGTGATTGTGATTGTGTGATTGTGATTGTGTGATTGTGATTGTGTGATTGTGATTGTGTGATTGTGATTGTGTGATTGTGATTGTGTGATTGTGATTGTGTGATTGTGATTGTGTGATTGTGATTGTGTGATTGTGATTGTGTGATTGTGATTGTGTGATTGTGATTGTGTGATTGTGATTGTGTGATTGTGATTGTGTGATTGTGATTGTGTGATTGTGATTGTGTGATTGTGATTGTGTGATTGTGATTGTGTGATTGTGATTGTGTGATTGTGATTGTGTGATTGTGATTGTGTGATTGTGATTGTGTGATTGTGATTGTGTGATTGTGATTGTGTGATTGTGATTGTGTGATTGTGATTGAGTGATTGTGATTGTGTGATTGTGATTGTGTGATTGTGATTGTGTGATTGTGATTGTGTGATTGTGATTGTGTGATTGTGATTGTGTGATTGTGATTGTGTGATTGTGATTGTGTGATTGTGATTGTGTGATTGTGATTGTGTGATTGTGATTGTGTGATTGTGATTGTGTGATTGTGATTGTGTGATTGTGATTGTGTGATTGTGATTGTGTGATTGTGATTGTGTGATTGTGATTGTGTGATTGTGATTGTGTGATTGTGGTTGTGTGATTGTGATTGTGTGATTGTGATTGTGTGATTGTGACTGTGTGATTGTGTGAGTGTGTGATTGTGTGATTGTGTGGTTGTGTGATTTTGTGGTTGTGTGATTTTGTGATTGTGTGATTGTGTGAGTGTGTGATTGTCTGATTGAGTGATTGTGTGCTTGTGTGATTGTGTGGTTGTGTGATTGTGTGATTGTGTGGTTAGGTGATTGTGTGATTGTGTGATTGTGTGAGTGTGTGATTGTGTGATTGAGTGATTGTGTGCTTGTGTGATTGTGTGGTTGTGTGATTGTGTGATTGTGTGGTTAGGTGATTGTGTGATTGTGTGATTGTGTGATTGTGACTGTGTGATTGTGTGAGTGTGTGATTGTGTGATTGTGTGATTGTGTGGTTGTGTGATTGTGCGATTGTGTGATTGTGGGATTGTGTGATTGTGTGATTGTGTGATTGTGATTGTGTGATTGTGATTGTGTGATTGTGATTGTGTGATTGCGATTGTGTGATTGTGATTGTGTGATTGCGATTGTGTGATTGCGATTGTGTGATTGTGTGATTGTGTGATTGTGTGATTGTGTGGTTGTGTGATTGTGTGATGGTGTGATTGTGTGATTGTGTGATTGTGTGATTGTGTGATTGTGTGATTGTGTGATTGTGTGATTGTGTGATTGTGTGATTGTATGATTCTGTGATTGTGTGATTGTGTGATTGTGCGATTGTGTGATTGTGTGATTGTGTGATTGTGTGATTGTGTGATTGTGTGATTGTGTGACTGAGTGATTGTGTGACTGTGTGATTGTGTGATTGTGTGATTGTGTGATTGTGTGATTGTGTGATTGTGTGATTGTGTGATTGTATGATTCTGTGATTGTGTGATTGTGTGATTGTGTGATTATGTGATTGTGATTGTGTGATTGTGATTGTGTGATTGTGATTGTGTGATTGTGACTGTGTGATTGTGTGAGTGTGTGATTGTGTGATTGTGTGATTGTGTGGTTCTGTGATTGTGTGATTGTGTGAGTGTGAGATTGTGTGATTGTGTGACTGTGTGATTGTGTGATTGTGATTGTGTGATTGTGATTGTGTGATTGTGATTGTGTGATTGTGATTGTGTGATTGTGATTGTGTGATTGTGATTGTGTGATTGTGATTGTGTGATTGTGATTGTGTGATTGTGATTGTGTGATTGTGATTGTGGGATTGTGACTGTGTGATTGTGTGATTGTGATTGTGTGATTGTGATTGTGTGATTGTGATTGTGTGATTGTGATTGTGGGATTGTGACTGTGTGATTGTGTGATTGTGTGATTGTGCGATTGTGTGATTGTGTGATTGTGTGATTGTGTGATTGTGTGATTGTGTGATTGTGTGATTGTGTGGTCGTGCGATCGTGATTGTGTGATCGTGATTGTGTGATCGTGATTGTGTGATTGCGTGATTGTGTGATCGTGATTTTGTGTATGTGTGATTGTGTGACTGTGTGATTGTGTGACTGTGTGATTGTGCGTTTGTGATTGTGTCATTGTGATTGTGTGATTGTGATTGTGTCATTGTGACTGTGTGATTGTGTGAGTGTGTGATTGTGTGATTGTGTGATTGTGTGGTTCTGTGATTGTGTGATTGTGTGATTGTGAGATTGTGTGATTGTGTGACTGTGTGATTGTGTGATTGTGATTGTGTGATTGTGATTGTGTGATTGTGATTGTGGGATTGTGACTGTGTGATTGTGTGATTGTGATTGTGTGATTGTGATTGTGTGATTGTGATTGTGTGATTGTGATTGTGGGATTGTGACTGTGTGATTGTGTGATTGTGTGATTGTGCGATTGTGTGATTGTGTGATTGTGTGATTGTGTGATTGTGTGATTGTGTGGTCGTGCGATCGTGATTGTGTGATCGTGATTGTGTGATCGTGATTGTGTGATTGCGTGATTGTGTGATCGTGATTTTGTGTATGTGTGATTGTGTGACTGTGTGATTGTGCGTTTGTGATTGTGTCATTGTGATTGTGTGATTGTGATTGTGTCATTGTGACTGTGTGATTGTGTGAGTGTGTGATTGTCTGATTGTGTGATTGTGTGATTGTGTGATTGTGATTGTGTGATTGTGACTGTGTGATTGTGACTGTGTGATTGTGTGAGTGTGTGATTGTGTGATTGTGTGATTGTGTGATTGTGTGGTTGTGCGATCGTGATTGTGTGATCGTGATTGTGTGATCGTGATTGTTCAAATTGCGTGATTGTGTGATCGTGATTGTTCAAATTGCGTGATTGTGACTGTGTGATTGCGTGACTGTGTGATTGTGTGATTGTGATTGTGTGATTGTGATTGTGTGATTGTGATTGTGGGATTGTGATTGTGTGATTGTGATTGTGTGATTGTCATTGTGTGATTGTGATTGTGTGATTGTGTGAGTGTGTGATTGTGTAATTGTGATTGTGTAATTGTGATTGTGTAATTGTGATTGTGTAATTGTGATTGTGTAATTGTGATTGTGTGATTGTGATTGTGTGATTGTATGATAGTGTGATTGTGTGATTGAGTGATTGTGTGATTGTGTGATTGTGTGATTGTGTGATTGTGTGATTGTGTGATTGTGTGATTGTGTGATTGTGTGATTGTGTGATTGTGTGATTGTGTGATTGTGTGATTGTGTGATTGTGTGATTGTGTGATTGTGTGATTGTATGATTCTGTGATTGTGTGATTGTGTGATTGTGTGATTGTGTGATTGTGTGATTGTGTGATTGTGTGATTGTGTGATTGTGTGATTGTGTGATTGTGTGATTGTGTGATTGTGTGATGGTGTGATTGTGTGATTGTGCGTTTGTGATTGTGTCATTGTGATTGTGTGATTGTGATTGTGTGATTGTGATTGTGTCATTGTGACTGTGTGATTGTGTGAGTGTGTGATTGTCTGATTGTGTGATTGTGTGATTGTGTGATTGTGATTGTGTGATTGTGACTGTGTGATTGTGACTGTGTGATTGTGTGAGTGTGTGATTGTGTGATTGTGTGATTGTGTGGTTGTGCGATCGTGATTGTGTGATCGTGATTGTGTGATCGTGATTGTTCAAATTGCGTGATTGTGTGATCGTGATTGTTCAAATTGCGTGATTGTGACTGTGTGATTGCGTGACTGTGTGATTGTGTGATTGTGATTGTGTGATTGTGATTGTGTGATTGTGATTGTGGGATTGTGATTGTGTGATTGTGATTGTGTGATTGTCATTGTGTGATTGTGATTGTGTGATTGTGTGAGTGTGTGATTGTGTAATTGTGATTGTGTAATTGTGATTGTGTAATTGTGATTGTGTAATTGTGATTGTGTAATTGTGATTGTGTAATTGTGATTGTGTAATTGTGATTGTGTGATTGTGATTGTGTGATTGTATGATAGTGTGATTGTGTGATTGAGTGATTGTGTGATTGTGTGATTGTGTGATTGTGTGATTGTGTGATTGTGTGATTGTGTGATTGTGTGATTGTGTGATTGTGTGATTGTGTGATTGTGTGATTGTGTGATTGTGTGATTGTGTGATTGTGTGATTGTGTGATTGTGTGATTGTGTGATTGTGTGATTGTGGTTGTGTGATTGTGATTGTGTGATTGTGACTGTGTGATTGTGTGAGTGTGTGATTGTGTGATTGTGTGATTGTGTAATTGTGATTGTGCGATTGTGTGATTGTGTGATTGTGTGATTGTGTGATTGTGTGATTGTGTGATTGTGTGATTGTGTGATTGTGTGATTGTGTGGTTGTGTGATTGTGTGATTGTGTGATTGTGTGATTGTGCGATTGTGTGATTGTGCGATTGTGTGATTGTGATTGTGTGATTGTGATTGTGTGTACTGTGTGACTGTGTGATTGTGTGATTGTGTGATTGTGTGATTGTGTGATTGTGTGATTGTGTGATTGTGTGGTTGTGTGATTGTGTGATTGTGTGATTGTGCGATTGTGTAATTGTGATTGTGTGATTGTGATTGTGTGTACTGTGTGACTGTGTGGTCCTGTGATTGTGTGATTGTGTGATTGTGTGATTGTGTGATTGTGTGATTGTGTGATTGTGTGACTGTGTGATTGTGTGATTGTGTGATTGTGATTGTGTGATTGTGATTGTGTGATTGTGATTGTGTGATTGTGATTGTGTGATTGTGATTGTGTGATTGTGATTGTGTGATTGTGATTGTGTGATTGTGATTGTGTGATTGTGATTGTGTGATTGTGATTGTGTGATTGTGATTGTGTGATTGTGATTGTGTGATTGTGATTGTGTGATTGTGATTGTGTGATTGTGATTGTGTGATTGTGATTGTGTGATTGTGATTGTGTGATTGTGATTGTGTGATTGTGATTGTGTGATTGTGATTGTGTGATTGTGATTGTGTGATTGTGATTGTGTGATTGTGATTGTGTGATTGTGATTGTGTGATTGTGATTGTGTGATTGTGATTGTGTGATTGTGATTGTGTGATTGTGATTGTGTGATTGTGATTGTGTGATTGTGATTGTGTGATTGTGATTGTGTGATTGTGATTGTGTGATTGTGATTGTGTGATTGTGATTGTGTGATTGTGATTGTGTGATTGTGATTGTGTGATTGTGATTGTGTGATTGTGATTGTGTGATTGTGATTGTGTGATTGTGATTGTGTGATTGTGATTGTGTGATTGTGATTGTGTGATTGTGATTGTGTGATTGTGATTGTGTGATTGTGATTGTGTGATTGTGATTGTGTGATTGTGATTGTGTGATTGTGTGATTGTGTGATTGTGATTGTGTGGTCGTGCGATCGTGATTGTGTGATCGTGATTGTGCGATCGTGATTGTGTGATTGCGTGATTGTGTGATCGTGATTTTGTGTATGTGTGATTGTGTGACTGTGTGATTGTGTGACTGTGTGATTGTGCGTTTGTGATTGTGTCATTGTGATTGTGTGATTGTGATTGTGTCATTGTGACTGTGTGATTGTGTGAGTGTGTGATTGTGTGATTGTGTGATTGTGTGGTTCTGTGATTGTGTGATTGTGTGATTGTGAGATTGTGTGATTGTGTGACTGTGTGATTGTGTGATTGTGATTGTGTGATTGTGATTGTGTGATTGTGATTGTGGGATTGTGACTGTGTGATTGTGTGATTGTGATTGTGTGATTGTGATTGTGTGATTGTGATTGTGTGATTGTGATTGTGGGATTGTGACTGTGTGATTGTGTGATTGTGTGATTGTGCGATTGTGTGATTGTGTGATTGTGTGATTGTGTGATTGTGTGATTGTGTGATTGTGTGGTCGTGCGATCGTGATTGTGTGATCGTGATTGTGTGATCGTGATTGTGTGATTGCGTGATTGTGTGATCGTGATTTTGTGTATGTGTGATTGTGTGACTGTGTGATTGTGTGACTGTGTGATTGTGCGTTTGTGATTGTGTCATTGTGATTGTGTGATTGTGATTGTGTCATTGTGACTGTGTGATTGTGTGAGTGTGTGATTGTCTGATTGTGTGATTGTGTGATTGTGTGATTGTGATTGTGTGATTGTGACTGTGTGATTGTGACTGTGTGATTGTGTGAGTGTGTGATTGTGTGATTGTGTGATTGTGTGGTTGTGCGATCGTGATTGTGTGATCGTGATTGTGTGATCGTGATTGTTCAAATTGCGTGATTGTGACTGTGTGATTGCGTGACTGTGTGATTGTGTGATTGTGATTGTGTGATTGTGATTGTGTGATTGTGATTGTGGGATTGTGATTGTGTGATTGTGATTGTGTGATTGTCATTGTGTGATTGTGATTGTGTGATTGTGTGAGTGTGTGATTGTGTAATTGTGATTGTGTAATTGTGATTGTGTAATTGTGATTGTGTAATTGTGATTGTGTAATTGTGATTGTGTAATTGTGATTGTGTAATTGTGATTGTGTAATTGTGATTGTGTGATTGTGATTGTGTGATTGTATGATAGTGTGATTGTGTGATTGAGTGATTGTGTGATTGTGTGATTGTGTGATTGTGTGATTGTGTGATTGTGTGATTGTGTGATTCTGTGATTGTGTGATTGTGTGATTGTGTGATTGTGTGATTGTGTGATTGTGTGATTGTGTGATTGTGTGATTGTGTGATTGTGTGATTGTGTGATTGTGTGATTGTGTGATTGTGTGATTGTGTGATTGTGTGATTGTGTGATTGTGTGATTGTGGTTGTGTGATTGTGATTGTGTGATTGTGATTGTGTGATTGTGACTGTGTGATTGTGTGAGTGTGTGATTGTGTGATTGTGTGGTTGTGTGATTTTGTGGTTGTGTGATTGTGTGATTGTGTGATTGTGTGATTGTGACTGTGTGATTGTGTGAGTGTGTGATTGTGTGATTGTGTGATTGTGTAATTATGATTGTGCGATTGTGTGATTGTGTGATTGTGTGATTGTGTGATTGTGTGATTGTGTGATTGTGTGATTGTGTGATTGTGTGATTGTGTGATTGTGTGATTGTGAGATTGTGTGATTGTGTGATTGTGTGATTGTCTGATTGAGTGATTGTGTGCTTGTGTGATTGTGTGGTTGTGTGATTGTGTGATTGTGTGGTTAGGTGATTGTGTGATTGTGTGATTGTGTGATTGTGACTGTGTGATTGTGTGAGTGTCTGATTGTGTGATTGAGTGATTGTGTGGTTGTGTGATTGTGTGGTTGTGTGATTGTGTGATTGTGTGATTGTGGGATTGTGTGATTGTGTGATTGTGATTGTGTGATTGTGACTGTGTGATTGTGATTGTGTGATTGTGATTGTGTGATTGTGATTGTGTGATTGCGATTGTGTGATTGTGATTGTGTGATTGTGTGACTGTGTGATTGTGTGATTGTGCGATTGTGCGATTGTGTGATTGTGCGATTGTGTGATTGTGTGATTGTGTGATTGGGTGATTGTGTGATTGTGTGATTGTGTGATTGTGTGAGTGTCTGATTGTGTGATTGAGTGATTGTGTGGTTGTGTGATTGTGTGATTGTGTGATTGTGTGATTGTGTGATTGTGTGATTGTGTGATTGTGTGATTGTGTGATTGTGTGATCGTGTGATTATGTGATTGTGGTTGTGTGATTGTGGTTGTGTGATTGTGGTTGTGTGATTGTGATTGTGTGATTGTGATTGTGTGATTGTGACTGTGTGATTGTGTGAGTGTGTGATTGTGTGATTGTGTGGTTGTGTGATTTTGTGGTTGTGTGATTTTGTGGTTGTGTGATTTTGTGGTTGTGTGATTTTGTGATTGTGTGATTGTGTGATTGTGTGATTGTGTGATTGTGTGATTGTGTGATTGTGTGATTGTGTGACTGTGTGATTGTGTGATTGTGTGATTGTGCGATTGTGTGATTGTGCGATTGTGTGATTGTGATTGTGTGATTGTGATTGTGTGTACTGTGTGACTGTGTGATTGTGTGATTGTGTGATTGTGTGATTGTGTGATTGTGTGATTGTGTGATTGTGTGGTTGTGTGATTGTGTGATTGTGTGATTGTGCGATTGTGTAATTGTGATTGTGTGATTGTGATTGTGTGTACTGTGTGATTTTGTGATTGTGTGATTGTGTGATTGTGTGATTGTGTGATTGTGTGATTGTGTGATTGTGTGATTGTGTGATTGTGTGACTGTGTGATTGTGTGATGGTGTGATTGTGTGATTGTGTGATTGTGCGATTGTGTAATTGTGATTGTGTGATTGTGATTGTGTGTACTGTGTGACTGTGTGATTGTGTGATTGTGTGATTGTGTGATTGTGTGATTGTGTGATTGTGTGATTGGGTGATTGTGTGATTGTGTGATTGTGTGATTGTGTGATTGTCTGATTGAGTGATTGTGTGCTTGTGTGATTGTGTGGTTGTGTGATTGTGTGATTGTGTGGTTAGGTGATTGTGTGATTGTGTGATTGTGTGATTGTGACTGTGTGATTGTGTGAGTGTCTGATTGTGTGATTGAGTGATTGTGTGGTTGTGTGATTGTGTGGTTGTGTGATTGTGTGATTGTGTGATTGTGGGATTGTGTGATTGTGTGATTGTGATTGTGTGATTGTGACTGTGTGATTGTGATTGTGTGATTGTGATTGTGTGATTGTGATTGTGTGATTGCGATTGTGTGATTGTGATTGTGTGATTGTGTGACTGTGTGATTGTGTGATTGTGCGATTGTGCGATTGTGTGATTGTGCGATTGTGTGATTGTGTGATTGTGTGATTGGGTGATTGTGTGATTGTGTGATTGTGTGATTGTGTGAGTGTCTGATTGTGTGATTGAGTGATTGTGTGGTTGTGTGATTGTGTGATTGTGTGATTGTGTGATTGTGTGATTGTGTGATTGTGTGATTGTGTGATTGTGTGATTGTGTGATCGTGTGATTATGTGATTGTGGTTGTGTGATTGTGGTTGTGTGATTGTGGTTGTGTGATTGTGATTGTGTGATTGTGATTGTGTGATTGTGACTGTGTGATTGTGTGAGTGTGTGATTGTGTGATTGTGTGGTTGTGTGATTTTGTGGTTGTGTGATTTTGTGGTTGTGTGATTTTGTGGTTGTGTGATTTTGTGATTGTGTGATTGTGTGATTGTGTGATTGTGTGATTGTGTGATTGTGTGATTGTGTGATTGTGTGACTGTGTGATTGTGTGATTGTGTGATTGTGCGATTGTGTGATTGTGCGATTGTGTGATTGTGATTGTGTGATTGTGATTGTGTGTACTGTGTGACTGTGTGATTGTGTGATTGTGTGATTGTGTGATTGTGTGATTGTGTGATTGTGTGATTGTGTGGTTGTGTGATTGTGTGATTGTGTGATTGTGCGATTGTGTAATTGTGATTGTGTGATTGTGATTGTGTGTACTGTGTGATTTTGTGATTGTGTGATTGTGTGATTGTGTGATTGTGTGATTGTGTGATTGTGTGATTGTGTGATTGTGTGATTGTGTGACTGTGTGATTGTGTGATGGTGTGATTGTGTGATTGTGTGATTGTGCGATTGTGTAATTGTGATTGTGTGATTGTGATTGTGTGTACTGTGTGACTGTGTGATTGTGTGATTGTGTGATTGTGTGATTGTGTGATTGTGTGATTGTGTGATTGGGTGATTGTGTGATTGTGTGATTGTGTGATTGTGTGATTGTGTGATTGTGTGATTGTGTGATTGTGTGATTGTGTGATTGTGTGATTGTGTGATTGTGTGATTGTGTGATTGTGTGATTGTGGTTGTGTGATTGTGATTGTGTGATTGTGATTGTGTGATTGTGATTGTGTGATTGTGATTGTGTGATTGTGATTGTGTGATTGTGATTGTGTGATTGTGATTGTGTGATTGTGATTGTGTGATTGTGATTGTGTGATTGTGATTGTGTGATTGTGATTGTGTGATTGTGATTGTGTGATTGTGATTGTGTGATTGTGATTGTGTGATTGTGATTGTGTGATTGTGATTGTGTGATTGTGATTGTGTGATTGTGATTGTGTGATTGTGATTGTGTGATTGTGATTGTGTGATTGTGATTGTGTGATTGTGATTGTGTGATTGTGATTGTGTGATTGTGATTGTGTGATTGTGATTGTGTGATTGTGATTGTGTGATTTGATTGGTTGATTGTGTGATTGTGATTGTGTGATTGTGATTGTGTGATTGTGATTGTGTGATTGTGATTGTGTGATTGTGATTGTGTGATTGTGATTGTGTGATTGTGATTGTGTGATTGTGATTGTGTGATTGTGATTGTGTGATTGTGATTGTGTGATTGTGATTGTGTGATTGTGATTGTGTGATTGTGATTGTGTGATTGTGATTGTGTGATTGTGATTGTGTGATTGTGATTGTGTGATTGTGATTGTGTGATTGTGATTGTGTGATTGTGATTGTGTGATTGTGATTGTGTGATTGTGATTGTGTGATTGTGATTGTGTGATTGTGATTGTGTGATTGTGATTGTGTGATTGTGATTGTGTGATTGTGATTGTGTGATTGTGATTGTGTGATTGTGATTGTGTGATTGTGATTGTGTGATTGTGATTGTGTGATTGTGATTGTGTGATTGTGATTGTGTGATTGTGATTGTGTGATTGTGATTGTGTGATTGTGATTGTGTGATTGTGATTGTGTGATTGTGATTGTGTGATTGTGATTGTGTGATTGTGATTGTGTGATTGTGATTGTGTGATTGTGATTGTGTGATTGTGATTGTGTGATTGTGATTGTGTGATTGTGATTGTGTGATTGTGATTGTGTGATTGTGATTGTGTGATTGTGATTGTGTGATTGTGATTGTGTGATTGTGATTGTGTGATTGTGATTGTGTGATTGTGATTGTGTGATTGTGATTGTGTGATTGTGATTGTGTGATTGTGATTGTGTGATTGTGATTGTGTGATTGTGATTGTGTGATTGTGATTGTGTGATTGTGATTGTGTGATTGTGATTGTGTGATTGTGATTGTGTGATTGTGATTGTGTGATTGTGATTGTGTGATTGTGATTGTGTGATTGTGATTGTGTGATTCTGATTGTGTGATTGTGATTGTGTGATTGTGATTGTGTGATTGTGATTGTGTGATTGTGATTGTGTGATTGTGATTGTGTGATTGTGATTGTGTGATTGTGATTGTGTGATTGTGATTGTGTGATTGTGATTGTGTGATTGTGATTGTGTGATTGTGATTGTGTGATTGTGATTGTGTGATTGTGATTGTGTGATTGTGATTGTGTGATTGTGATTGTGTGATTGTGATTGTGTGATTGTGATTGTGTGATTGTGATTGTGTGATTGTGATTGTGTGATTGTGATTGTGTGATTGTGATTGTGTGATTGTGATTGTGTGATTGTGATTGTGTGATTGTGATTGTGTGATTGTGATTGTGTGATTGTGATTGTGTGATTGTGATTGTGTGATTGTGATTGTGTGATTGTGATTGTGTGATTGTGATTGTGTGACTGTGATTGTGTGATTGTGATTGTGTGATTGTGATTGTGTGATTGTGATTGTGTGATTGTGATTGTGTGATTGTGATTGTGTGATTGTGATTGTGTGATTGTGATTGTGTGATTGCGATTGTGTGATTGCGATTGTGTGATTGCGATTGTGTGATTGCGATTGTGTGATTGCGATTGTGTGATTGTGATTGTGTGATTGTGATTGTGTGATTGTGATTGTGTGATTGTGATTGTGTGATTGTGATTGTGTGATTGTGATTGTGTGATTGTGATTGTGTGATTGTGATTGTGTGATTGTGATTGTGTGATTGTGATTGTGTGATTGTGATTGTGTGATTGTGATTGTGTGATTGTGATTGTGTGATTGTGATTGTGTGATTGTGATTGTGTGATTGTGATTGTGTGATTGTGATTGTGTGATTGTGATTGTGTGATTGTGATTGTGTGATTGTGATTGTGTGATTGTGATTGTGTGATTGTGATTGTGTGATTGTGATTGTGTGATTGTGATTGTGTGATTGTGATTGTGTGATTGTGATTGTGTGATTGTGATTGTGTGATTGTGATTGTGTGATTGTGATTGTGTGATTGTGATTGTGTGATTGTGATTGTGTGATTGTGATTGTGTGATTGTGATTGTGTGATTGTGATTGTGTGATTGTGATTGTGTGATTGTGATTGTGTGATTGCGATTGTGTGATTGCGATTGTGTGATTGTGTGATTGTGTGATTGTGTGATTGTGTGGTTGTGTGATTGTGTGATTGTGATTGTGTCATTGTGACTGTGTGATTGTGTGAGTGTGTGATTGTGTGATTGTGTGATTGTGTGATTGTATGATTCTGTGATTGTGTGATTGTGTGATTGTGCGATTGTGTGATTGTGCGATTGTGTGATTGTGTGATTGTGTGATTGTGTGATTGTGTGACTGAGTGATTGTGTGACTGTGTGATTGTGTGATTGTGTGATTGTGTGATTGTGTGATTGTGTGATTGTGTGATTGTATGATTCTGTGATTGTGTGATTGTGTGATTGTGTGATTGTGTGATTGTGATTGTGTGATTGTGATTGTGTGATTGTGATTGTGTGATTGTGACTGTGTGATTGTGTGAGTGTGTGATTGTGTGATTGTGTGATTGTGTGGTTCTGTGATTGTGTGATTGTGTGATTGTGAGATTGTGTGATTGTGTGACTGTGTGATTGTGTGATTGTGATTGTGTGATTGTGATTGTGTGATTGTGATTGTGTGATTGTGATTGTGTGATTGTGATTGTGTGATTGTGATTGTGGGATTGTGACTGTGTGATTGTGTGATTGTGATTGTGTGATTGTGATTGTGTGATTGTGATTGTGGGATTGTGACTGTGTGATTGTGTGATTGTGATTGTGTGATTGTGATTGTGTGATTGTGATTGTGTGATTGTGACTGTGGGATTGTGACTGTGTGATTGTGTGATTGTGTGATTGTGCGATTGTGTGATTGTGTGATTGTGTGATTGTGTGATTGTGTGATTGTGTGATTGTGTGGTCGTGCGATCGTGATTGTGTGATCGTGATTGTGTGATTGCGTGATTGTGTGATCGTGATTTTGTGTATGTGTGATTGTGTGACTGTGTGATTGTGTGACTGTGTGATTGTGCGTTTGTGATTGTGTCATTGTGATTGTGTGATTGTGATTGTGTCATTGTGACTGTGTGATTGTGTGAGTGTGTGATTGTGTGATTGTGTGATTGTGTGGTTCTGTGATTGTGTGATTGTGTGATTGTGAGATTGTGTGATTGTGTGACTGTGTGATTGTGTGATTGTGATTGTGTGATTGTGATTGTGTGATTGTGATTGTGGGATTGTGACTGTGTGATTGTGTGATTGTGATTGTGTGATTGTGATTGTGTGATTGTGATTGTGGGATTGTGACTGTGTGATTGTGTGATTGTGTGATTGTGCGATTGTGTGATTGTGTGATTGTGTGATTGTGTGATTGTGTGATTGTGTGATTGTGTGGTCGTGCGATCGTGATAGTGTGATCGTGATTGTGTGATCGTGATTGTGTGATTGCGTGATTGTGTGATCGTGATTTTGTGTATGTGTGATTGTGTGACTGTGTGATTGTGTGACTGTGTGATTGTGCGTTTGTGATTGTGTCATTGTGATTGTGTGATTGTGATTGTGTCATTGTGACTGTGTGATTGTGTGAGTGTGTGATTGTCTGATTGTGTGATTGTGTGATTGTGTGATTGTGATTGTGTGATTGTGACTGTGTGATTGTGACTGTGTGATTGTGACTGTGTGATTGTGTGAGTGTGTGATTGTGTGATTGTGTGATTGTGTGGTTGTGCGATCGTGATTGTGTGATCGTGATTGTGTGATCGTGATTGTTCAAATTGCGTGATTGTGTGATCGTGATTGTTCAAATTGCGTGATTGTGACTGTGTGATTGCGTGACTGTGTGATTGTGTGATTGTGATTGTGTGATTGTGATTGTGTGATTGTGATTGTGGGATTGTGATTGTGTGATTGTGATTGTGTGATTGTCATTGTGTGATTGTGATTGTGTGATTGTGTGAGTGTGTGATTGTGTAATTGTGATTGTGTAATTGTGATTGTGTAATTGTGATTGTGTAATTGTGATTGTGTAATTGTGATTGTGTAATTGTGATTGTGTGATTGTGATTGTGTGATTGTGTGATTGTGTGATTGTGTGATTGTGTGGTTGTGTGATTGTGTGATTGTGATTGTGTCATTGTGACTGTGTGATTGTGTGAGTGTGTGATTGTGTGATTGTGTGATTGTGTGATTGTATGATTCTGTGATTGTGTGATTGTGTGATTGTGCGATTGTGTGATTGTGCGATTGTGTGATTGTGTGATTGTGTGATTGTGTGATTGTGTGACTGAGTGATTGTGTGACTGTGTGATTGTGTGATTGTGTGATTGTGTGATTGTGTGATTGTGTGATTGTGTGATTGTATGATTCTGTGATTGTGTGATTGTGTGATTGTGTGATTGTGTGATTGTGATTGTGTGATTGTGATTGTGTGATTGTGATTGTGTGATTGTGACTGTGTGATTGTGTGAGTGTGTGATTGTGTGATTGTGTGATTGTGTGGTTCTGTGATTGTGTGATTGTGTGATTGTGAGATTGTGTGATTGTGTGACTGTGTGATTGTGTGATTGTGATTGTGTGATTGTGATTGTGTGATTGTGATTGTGTGATTGTGATTGTGTGATTGTGATTGTGTGATTGTGATTGTGGGATTGTGACTGTGTGATTGTGTGATTGTGATTGTGTGATTGTGATTGTGTGATTGTGATTGTGTGATTGTGACTGTGGGATTGTGACTGTGTGATTGTGTGATTGTGTGATTGTGCGATTGTGTGATTGTGTGATTGTGTGATTGTGTGATTGTGTGATTGTGTGATTGTGTGGTCGTGCGATCGTGATTGTGTGATCGTGATTGTGTGATTGCGTGATTGTGTGATCGTGATTTTGTGTATGTGTGATTGTGTGACTGTGTGATTGTGTGACTGTGTGATTGTGCGTTTGTGATTGTGTCATTGTGATTGTGTGATTGTGATTGTGTCATTGTGACTGTGTGATTGTGTGAGTGTGTGATTGTGTGATTGTGTGATTGTGTGGTTCTGTGATTGTGTGATTGTGTGATTGTGAGATTGTGTGATTGTGTGACTGTGTGATTGTGTGATTGTGATTGTGTGATTGTGATTGTGTGATTGTGATTGTGGGATTGTGACTGTGTGATTGTGTGATTGTGATTGTGTGATTGTGATTGTGTGATTGTGATTGTGGGATTGTGACTGTGTGATTGTGTGATTGTGTGATTGTGCGATTGTGTGATTGTGTGATTGTGTGATTGTGTGATTGTGTGATTGTGTGATTGTGTGGTCGTGCGATCGTGATAGTGTGATCGTGATTGTGTGATCGTGATTGTGTGATTGCGTGATTGTGTGATCGTGATTTTGTGTATGTGTGATTGTGTGACTGTGTGATTGTGTGACTGTGTGATTGTGCGTTTGTGATTGTGTCATTGTGATTGTGTGATTGTGATTGTGTCATTGTGACTGTGTGATTGTGTGAGTGTGTGATTGTCTGATTGTGTGATTGTGTGATTGTGTGATTGTGATTGTGTGATTGTGACTGTGTGATTGTGACTGTGTGATTGTGACTGTGTGATTGTGTGAGTGTGTGATTGTGTGATTGTGTGATTGTGTGGTTGTGCGATCGTGATTGTGTGATCGTGATTGTGTGATCGTGATTGTTCAAATTGCGTGATTGTGTGATCGTGATTGTTCAAATTGCGTGATTGTGACTGTGTGATTGCGTGACTGTGTGATTGTGTGATTGTGATTGTGTGATTGTGATTGTGTGATTGTGATTGTGGGATTGTGATTGTGTGATTGTGATTGTGTGATTGTCATTGTGTGATTGTGATTGTGTGATTGTGTGAGTGTGTGATTGTGTAATTGTGATTGTGTAATTGTGATTGTGTAATTGTGATTGTGTAATTGTGATTGTGTAATTGTGATTGTGTAATTGTGATTGTGTGATTGTGATTGTGTGATTGTATGATAGTGTGATTGTGTGATTGAGTGATTGTGTGATTGTGTGATTGTGTGATTGTGTGATTGTGTGATTGTGTGATTGTGTGATTGTGTGATTGTGTGATTGTGTGATTTTGTGATTGTGTGATTGTGTGATTGTATGATTCTGTGATTGTGTGATTGTGTGATTGTGTGATTGTGTGATTGTGTGATTGTGTGATTGTGTGATTGTGTGATTGTGTGATTGTGTGATTGTGTGATTGTGTGATTGTGTGATTGTGTGATTGTGTGATTGTGTGATTGTGTGATTGTGTGATTGTGTGATTGTGTGATTGTGTGATTGTAGTTGTGTGATTGTGATTGTGTGATTGTGATTGTGTGATTGTGACTGTGTGATTGTGTGAGTGTGTGATTGTGTGATTGTGTGGTTGTGTGATTTTGTGGTTGTGTGATTGTGTGATTGTGTGATTGTGTGATTGTGTGATTGTGACTGTGTGATTGTGTGAGTGTGTGATTGTGTGATTGTGTGATTGTGTAATTGTGATTGTGCGATTGTGTGATTGTGTGATTGTGTGATTGTGTGATTGTGTGATTGTGTGATTGTGTGATTGTGTGATTGTGTGATTGTGTGATTGTGTGATTGTGAGATTGTGTGATTGTGTGATTGTGTGATTGTCTGATTGAGTGATTGTGTGCTTGTGTGATTGTGTGGTTGTGTGATTGTGTGATTGTGTGGTTAGGTGATTGTGTGATTGTGTGATTGTGTGATTGTGACTGTGTGATTGTGTGAGTGTGTGATTGTGTGATTGAGTGATTGTGTGGTTGTGTGATTGTGTGGTTGTGTGATTGTGTGATTGTGTGATTGTGGGATTGTGTGATTGTGTGATTGTGATTGTGTGATTGTGATTGTGTGATTGTGATTGTGTGATTGTGACTGTGTGATTGTGTGAGTGTGTGATTGTGTGATTGTGTGGTTGTGTGATTTTGTGGTTGTGTGATTTTGTGGTTGTGTGATTTTGTGATTGTGTGATTGTGTGATTGTGTGATTGTGTGATTGTGTGATTGTGTGATTGTGTGACTGTGTGATTGTGTGATTGTGTGATTGTGCGATTGTGTGATTGTGCGATTGTGTGATTGTGATTGTGTGATTGTGATTGTGTGTACTGTGTGATTGTGTGATTGTGTGATTGTGTGATTGTGTGATTGTGTGATTGTGTGGTTGTGTGATTGTGTGATTGTGTGATTGTGCGATTGTGTAATTGTGATTGTGTGATTGTGATTGTGTGTACTGTGTGACTGTGTGGTTGTGTGATTGTGTGATTGTGTGATTGTGTGATTGTGTGATTGTGTGATTGTGTGATTGTGTGACTGTGTGATTGTGTGATGGTGTGATTGTGTGATCGTGTGATTGTGCGATTGTGTAATTGTGATTGTGTGATTGTGATTGTGTGTACTGTGTGACTGTGTGATTGTGTGATTGTGTGATTGTGTGATTGTGTGATTGTGTGATTGCGAGATTGTGTGATTGGGTGATTGTGTGATTGTGTGATTGTGTGATTGTGTGATTGTGTGATTGTGTGATTGTGTGATTGTGTGATTGTGTGATTGTGTGATTGTGTGATTGTGTGATTGTGTGATTGTGTGATTGTGTGATTGTGGTTGTGTGATTGTGATTGTGTGATTGTGATTGTGTGATTTTGATTGTGTGATTGTGATTGTGTGATTGTGATTGTGTGATTGTGATTGTGTGATTGTGATTGTGTGATTGTGATTGTGTGATTGTGATTGTGTGATTGTGATTGTGTGATTGTGATTGTGTGATTGTGATTGTGTGATTGGGATTGTGTGATTGGGATTGTGTGATTGTGATTGTGTGATTGTGATTGTGTGATTGTGATTGTGTGATTGTGATTGTGTGATTGTGATTGTGTGATTGTGATTGTGTGATTGTGATTGTGTGATTGTGATTGTGTGATTGTGATTGTGTGATTGTGATTGTGTGATTGTGATTGTGTGATTGTGATTGTGTGATTGTGATTGTGTGATTGTGATTGTGTGATTGTGATTGTGTGATTGTGATTGTGTGATTGTGATTGTGTGATTGTGATTGTGTGATTGTGATTGTGTGATTGTGATTGTGTGATTGTGATTGTGTGATTGTGATTGTGTGATTGTGTGATTGTGTGATTGTGATTGTGTGGTCGTGCGATCGTGATTGTGTGATCGTGATTGTGCGATCGTGATTGTGTGATTGCGTGATTGTGTGATCGTGATTTTGTGTATGTGTGATTGTGTGACTGTGTGATTGTGTGACTGTGTGATTGTGTGACTGTGTGATTGTGCGTTTGTGATTGTGTCATTGTGATTGTGTGATTGTGATTGTGTCATTGTGACTGTGTGATTGTGTGAGTGTGTGATTGTGTGATTGTGTGATTGTGTGGTTCTGTGATTGTGTGATTGTGTGATTGTGAGATTGTGTGATTGTGTGACTGTGTGATTGTGTGATTGTGATTGTGTGATTGTGATTGTGTGATTGTGATTGTGGGATTGTGACTGTGTGATTGTGTGATTGTGATTGTGTGATTGTGATTGTGTGATTGTGATTGTGTGATTGTGATTGTGTGATTGTGTGATTGTGATTGTGTGATTGTGATTGTGTGATTGTGATTGTGTGATTGTGATTGTGTGATTGTGATTGTGTGATTGTGATTGTGTGATTGTGATTGTGTGATTGTGATTGTGTGATTGTGATTGTGTGATTGTGATTGTGTGATTGTGATTGTGTGATTGTGATTGTGTGATTGTGATTGTGTGATTGTGTGATTGTGTGATTGTGATTGTGTGGTCGTGCGATCGTGATTGTGTGATCGTGATTGTGCGATCGTGATTGTGTGATTGCGTGATTGTGTGATCGTGATTTTGTGTATGTGTGATTGTGTGACTGTGTGATTGTGTGACTGTGTGATTGTGTGACTGTGTGATTGTGCGTTTGTGATTGTGTCATTGTGATTGTGTGATTGTGATTGTGTCATTGTGACTGTGTGATTGTGTGAGTGTGTGATTGTGTGATTGTGTGATTGTGTGGTTCTGTGATTGTGTGATTGTGTGATTGTGAGATTGTGTGATTGTGTGACTGTGTGATTGTGTGATTGTGATTGTGTGATTGTGATTGTGTGATTGTGATTGTGGGATTGTGACTGTGTGATTGTGTGATTGTGATTGTGTGATTGTGATTGTGTGATTGTGATTGTGTGATTGTGATTGTGGGATTGTGACTGTGTGATTGTGTGATTGTGTGATTGTGCGATTGTGTGATTGTGTGATTGTGTGATTGTGTGATTGTGTGATTGTGTGATTGTGTGGTCGTGCGATCGTGATTGTGTGATCGTGATTGTGTGATCGTGATTGTGTGATTGCGTGATTGTGTGATCGTGATTTTGTGTATGTGTGATTGTGTGACTGTGTGATTGTGTGACTGTGTGATTGTGCGTTTGTGATTGTGTCATTGTGATTGTGTGATTGTGATTGTGTCATTGTGACTGTGTGATTGTGTGAGTGTGTGATTGTCTGATTGTGTGATTGTGTGATTGTGTGATTGTGATTGTGTGATTGTGACTGTGTGATTGTGACTGTGTGATTGTGTGAGTGTGTGATTGTGTGATTGTGTGATTGTGTGGTTGTGCGATCGTGATTGTGTGATCGTGATTGTTCAAATTGCGTGATTGTGACTGTGTGATTGCGTGACTGTGTGATTGTGTGATTGTGATTGTGTGATTGTGATTGTGTGATTGCGATTGTGTGATTGCGATTGTGTGATTGTGTGATTGTGTGATTGTGTGATTGTGTGGTTGTGTGATTGTGTGATGGTGTGATTGTGTAATTGTGTGATTGTGTGATTGTGTGATTGTGTGATTGTGTGATTGTGTGATTGTGTGATTGTGTGATTGTGTGATTGTATGATTCTGTGATTGTGTGATTGTGTGATTGTGCGATTGTGTGATTGTGTGATTGTGTGATTGTGTGATTGTGTGATTGTGTGATTGTGTGACTGAGTGATTGTGTGACTGTGTGATTGTGTGATTGTGTGATTGTGTGATTGTGTGATTGTGTGATTGTGTGATTGTGTGATTGTATGATTCTGTGATTGTGTGATTGTGTGATTGTGTGATTGTGTGATTGTGATTGTGTGATTGTGATTGTGTGATTGTGATTGTGTGATTGTGACTGTGTGATTGTGTGAGTGTGTGATTGTGTGATTGTGTGATTGTGTGGTTCTGTGATTGTGTGATTGTGTGATTGTGAGATTGTGTGATTGTGTGACTGTGTGATTGTGTGATTGTGATTGTGTGATTGTGATTGTGTGATTGTGATTGTGTGATTGTGATTGTGTGATTGTGATTGTGGGATTGTGACTGTGTGATTGTGTGATTGTGATTGTGTGATTGTGATTGTGTGATTGTGATTGTGTGATTGTGATTGTGTGATTGTGATTGTGGGATTGTGACTGTGTGATTGTGTGATTGTGTGATTGTGCGATTGTGTGATTGTGTGATTGTGTGATTGTGTGATTGTGTGATTGTGTGGTCGTGCGATCGTGATTGTGTGATCGTGATTGTGTGATCGTGATTGTGTGATTGCGTGATTGTGTGATCGTGATTTTGTGTATGTGTGATTGTGTGACTGTGTGATTGTGTGATTGTGTGATTGTCTGATTGAGTGATTGTGTGCTTGTGTGATTGTGTGGTTGTGTGATTGTGTGATTGTGTGGTTAGGTGATTGTGTGATTGTGTGATTGTGTGATTGTGACTGTGTGATTGTGTGAGTGTGTGATTGTGTGATTGAGTGATTGTGTGGTTGTGTGATTGTGTGGTTGTGTGATTGTGTGATTGTGTCATTGTGGGATTGTGTGATTGTGTGATTGTGATTGTGTGATTGTGATTGTGTGATTGTGATTGTGTGATTGTGACTGTGTGATTGTGTGAGTGTGTGATTGTGTGATTGTGTGGTTGTGTGATTTTGTGGTTGTGTGATTTTGTGGTTGTGTGATTTTGTGATTGTGTGATTGTGTGATTGTGTGATTGTGTGATTGTGTGATTGTGTGATTGTGTGACTGTGTGATTGTGTGATTGTGTGATTGTGCGATTGTGTGATTGTGCGATTGTGTGATTGTGATTGTGTGATTGTGATTGTGTGTACTGTGTGATTGTGTGATTGTGTGATTGTGTGATTGTGTGATTGTGTGGTTGTGTGATTGTGTGATTGTGTGATTGTGCGATTGTGTAATTGTGATTGTGTGATTGTGATTGTGTGTACTGTGTGACTGTGTGGTTGTGTGATTGTGTGATTGTGTGATTGTGTGATTGTGTGATTGTGTGATTGTGTGACTGTGTGATTGTGTGATGGTGTGATTGTGTGATTGTGTGATTGTGCGATTGTGTAATTGTGATTGTGTGATTGTGATTGTGTGTACTGTGTGACTGTGTGATTGTGTGATTGTGTGATTGTGTGATTGTGTGATTGTGTGATTGTGTGATTGCGAGATTGTGTGATTGGGTGATTGTGTGATTGTGTGATTGTGTGATTGTGTGATTGTGTGATTGTGTGATTGTGTGATTGTGTGATTGTGTGATTGTGGTTGTGTGATTGTGATTGTGTGATTGTGATTGTGTGATTGTGATTGTGTGATTGTGATTGTGTGATTGTGATTGTGTGATTGTGATTGTGTGATTGTGATTGTGTGATTGTGATTGTGTGATTGTGATTGTGTGATTGTGATTGTGTGATTGTGATTGTGTGATTGTGATTGTGTGATTGTGATTGTGTGATTGGGATTGTGTGATTGTGATTGTGTGATTGTGATTGTGTGATTGTGATTGTGTGATTGTGATTGTGTGATTGTGATTGTGTGATTGTGATTGTGTGATTATGATTGTGTGATTGTGATTGTGTGATTGTGATTGTGTGATTGTGATTGTGTGATTGTGATTGTGTGATTGTGATTGTGTGATTGTGATTGTGTGATTGTGATTGTGTGATTGTGATTGTGTGATTGTGATTGTGTGATTGTGATTGTGTGATTGTGATTGTGTGATTGTGATTGTGTGATTGTGATTGTGTGATTGTGATTGTGTGATTGTGATTGTGTGATTGTGATTGTGTGATTGTGATTGTGTGATTGTGATTGTGTGATTGTGATTGTGTGATTGTGATTGCGTGATTGTGATTGTGTGATTGTGATTGTGTGATTGTGATTGTGTGATTGTGATTGTGTGATTGTGTGATTGTGTGATTGTGATTGTGTGGTCGTGCGATCGTGATTGTGTGATCGTGATTGTGCGATCGTGATTGTGTGATTGCGTGATTGTGTGATCGTGATTTTGTGTATGTGTGATTGTGTGACTGTGTGATTGTGTGACTGTGTGATTGTGCGTTTGTGATTGTGTGATTGTGATTGTGTCATTTTGACTGTGTGATTGTGTGAGTGTGTGATTGTGTGATTGTGTGATTGTGTGGTTCTGTGATTGTGTGATTGTGTGATTGTGAGATTGTGTGATTGTGTGACTGTGTGATTGTGTGATTGTGATTGTGTGATTGTGATTGTGTGATTGTGATTGTGGGATTGTGACTGTGTGATTGTGTGATTGTGATTGTGTGATTGTGATTGTGTGATTGTGATTGTGGGATTGTGATTGTGGGATTGTGACTGTGTGATTGTGTGATTGTGTGATTGTGCGATTGTGTGATTGTGTGATTGTGTGATTGTGTGATTGTGTGATTGTGTGATTGTGTGGTCGTGCGATCGTGATTGTGTGATCGTGATTGTGTGATCGTGATTGTGTGATTGCGTGATTGTGTGATCGTGATTTTGTGTATGTGTGATTGTGTGACTGTGTGATTGTGTGACTGTGTGATTGTGCGTTTGTGATTGTGTCATTGTGATTGTGTGATTGTGATTGTGTCATTGTGACTGTGTGATTGTGTGAGTGTGTGATTGTCTGATTGTGTGATTGTGTGATTGTGTGATTGTGATTGTGTGATTGTGACTGTGTGATTGTGACTGTGTGATTGTGTGAGTGTGTGATTGTGTGATTGTGTGATTGTGTGGTTGTGCGATCGTGATTGTGTGATCGTGATTGTGTGATCGTGATTGTTCAAATTGCGTGATTGTGACTGTGTGATTGCGTGACTGTGTGATTGTGTGATTGTGATTGTGTGATTGTGATTGTGTGATTGTGATTGTGGGATTGTGATTGTGTGATTGTGATTGTGTGATTGTCATTGTGTGATTGTGATTGTGTGATTGTGTGAGTGTGTGATTGTGTAATTGTGATTGTGTAATTGTGATTGTGTAATTGTGATTGTGTAATTGTGATTGTGTAATTGTGATTGTGTAATTGTGATTGTGTAATTGTGATTGTGTGATTGTGATTGTGTGATTGTATGATAGTGTGATTGTGTGATTGAGTGATTGTGTGATTGTGTGATTGTGTGATTGTGTGATTGTGTGATTGTGTGATTGTGTGATTGTGTGATTGTGTGATTGTGTGATTGTGTGATTCTGTGATTGTGTGATTGTGTGATTGTGTGATTGTGTGATTGTGTGATTGTGTGATTGTGTGATTGTGTGATTGTGTGATTGTGTGATTGTGTGATTGTGTGATTGTGTGATTGTGTGATTGTGTGATTGTGTGATTGTGGTTGTGTGATTGTGATTGTGTGATTGTGATTGTGTGATTGTGACTGTGTGATTGTGTGAGTGTGTGATTGTGTGATTGTGTGGTTGTGTGATTTTGTGGTTGTGTGATTGTGTGATTGTGTGATTGTGTGATTGTGTGATTGTGTGATTGTGTGACTGTGTGATTGTGTGATTGTGTGATTGTGCGATTGTGTGATTGTGCGATTGTGTGATTGTGATTGTGTGATTGTGATTGTGTGTACTGTGTGACTGTGTGATTGTGTGATTGTGTGATTGTGTGATTGTGTGATTGTGTGATTGTGTGGTTGTGTGATTGTGTGATTGTGTGATTGTGCGATTGTGTAATTGTGATTGTGTGATTGTGATTGTGTGTACTGTGTGATTTTGTGATTGTGTGATTGTGTGATTGTGTGATTGTGTGATTGTGTGATTGTGTGATTGTGTGATTGTGTGACTGTGTGATTGTGTGATGGTGTGATTGTGTGATTGTGTGATTGTGCGATTGTGTAATTGTGATTGTGTGATTGTGATTGTGTGTACTGTGTGACTGTGTGATTGTGTGATTGTGTGATTGTGTGATTGTGTGATTGTGTGATTGTGTGATTGGGTGATTGTGTGATTGTGTGATTGTGTGATTGTGTGATTGTGTGATTGTGTGATTGTGTGATTGTGTGATTGTGTGATTGTGTGATTGTGTGATTGTGTGATTGTGGTTGTGTGATTGTGATTGTGTGATTGTGATTGTGTGATTGTGATTGTGTGATTGTGATTGTGTGATTGTGATTGTGTGATTGTGATTGTGTGATTGTGATTGTGTGATTGTGATTGTGTGATTGTGATTGTGTGATTGTGATTGTGTGATTGTGATTGTGTGATTGTGATTGTGTGATTGTGATTGTGTGATTGTGATTGTGTGATTGTGATTGTGTGATTGTGATTGTGTGATTGTGATTGTGTGATTGTGATTGTGTGATTGTGATTGTGTGATTGTGATTGTGTGATTGTGATTGTGTGATTGTGATTGTGTGATTGTGATTGTGTGATTGTGATTGTGTGATTGTGATTGTGTGATTGTGATTGTGTGATTGTGATTGTGTGATTGTGATTGTGTGATTGTGATTGTGTGATTGTGATTGTGTGATTGTGATTGTGTGATTGTGATTGTGTGATTGTGATTGTGTGATTGTGATTGTGTGATTGTGATTGTGTGATTGTGATTGTGTGATTGTGATTGTGTGATTGTGATTGTGTGATTGTGATTGTGTGATTGTGATTGTGTGATTGTGATTGTGTGATTGTGATTGTGTGATTGTGATTGTGTGATTGTGATTGTGTGATTGTGATTGTGTGATTGTGATTGTGTGATTGTGATTGTGTGATTGTGATTGTGTGATTGTGATTGTGTGATTGTGATTGTGTGATTGTGATTGTGTGATTGTGATTGTGTGATTGTGATTGTGTGATTGTGATTGTGTGATTGTGATTGTGTGATTGTGATTGTGTGATTGTGATTGTGTGATTGTGATTGTGTGATTGTGATTGTGTGATTGTGATTGTGTGATTGTGATTGTGTGATTGTGATTGTGTGATTGTGATTGTGTGATTGTGATTGTGTGATTGTGATTGTGTGATTGTGATTGTGTGATTGTGATTGTGTGATTGTGATTGTGTGATTGTGATTGTGTGATTGTGATTGTGTGATTGTGATTGTGTGATTGTGATTGTGTGATTGTGATTGTGTGATTGTGATTGTGTGATTGTGATTGTGTGATTGTGATTGTGTGATTGTGATTGTGTGATTGTGATTGTGTGATTGTGATTGTGTGATTGTGATTGTGTGATTGTGATTGTGTGATTGTGATTGTGTGATTGTGATTGTGTGATTGTGATTGTGTGATTGTGATTGTGTGATTGTGATTGTGTGATTGTGATTGTGTGATTGTGATTGTGTGATTGTGATTGTGTGATTGTGATTGTGTGATTGTGATTGTGTGATTGTGATTGTGTGATTGTGATTGTGTGATTGTGATTGTGTGATTGTGATTGTGTGATTGTGATTGTGTGATTGTGATTGTGTGATTGTGATTGTGTGATTGTGATTGTGTGATTGTGATTGTGTGATTGTGATTGTGTGATTGTGATTGTGTGATTGTGATTGTGTGATTGTGATTGTGTGATTGTGATTGTGTGATTGTGATTGTGTGATTGTGATTGTGTGATTGTGATTGTGTGATTGTGATTGTGTGATTGTGATTGTGTGATTGTGATTGTGTGATTGTGATTGTGTGATTGTGATTGTGTGATTGTGATTGTGTGATTGTGATTGTGTGATTGTGATTGTGTGATTGTGATTGTGTGATTGTGATTGTGTGATTGTGATTGTGTGATTGTGATTGTGTGATTGTGATTGTGTGATTGTGATTGTGTGATTGTGATTGTGTGATTGTGATTGTGTGATTGTGATTGTGTGATTGTGATTGTGTGATTGTGATTGTGTGATTGTGATTGTGTGATTGTGATTGTGTGATTGTGTGATTGTGATTGTGATTGTGTGATTGTGACTGTGTGATTGTGTGTGTGTGTGATTGCGTGATTGTGTGATTGTGTGGTTGCGTGATTGTGTGATTGTGTGATTGTGTGATTGTGTGATTGTGTGATTGTGTGATTGTGTGATTGTGTGATTGTGTGATTGTGTGATTGTGGGATTGTGTGATTGTGTGATTGTGTGATTGTGTGATTGTGTGATTGTGTGATTGTGTGATTGTGTGATTGTGTGATTGTGTGATTGTGTGATTGTGTGATTGTGTGATTGTGTGATTGTGTGATTGTGTGATTGTGTGATTGTGTAATTGTGTGGTAGTGTGACCGTGATTGTGTGACCGTGATTCTGTGATTGTGATTGTGTGATTGTGATTGTATGATTGTGATTGTGTGATTGTGATTGTCTGATTATGATTGTGTGATTGTGATTGTGATTGTGTGATTGTGACTGTGTGATTGTGTGTGTGTGTGATTGTGTGATTGTGTCATTGTGTGATTGTGTGGTTGTGTGATTGTGTGATTGTGTGATTGTGATTGTGTGATTGTGATTGTGTGATTGTGATTGTGTGATTGTGATTGTGTGATTGTGATGGTGTGATTGTGATTGTGTGATTGTGATTGTGTGATTGTGATTGTGTGATTGTGATTGTGTGATTGTGATTGTGTGATTGTGATTGTGTGATTGTGATTGTGTGATTGTGATTGTGTGATTGTGATTGTGTGATTGTGATTGTGTGATTGTGATTGTGTGATTGTGATTGTGTGATTGTGATTGTGTGATTGTGATTGTGTGATTGTGATTGTGTGATTGTGATTGTGTGATTGTGATTGTGTGATTGTGATTGTGTGATTGTGATTGTGTGATTGTGATTGTGTGATTGTGATTGTGTGATTGTGATTGTGTGATTGTGATTGTGTGATTGTGATTGTGTGATTGTGATTGTGTGATTGTGATTGTGTGATTGTGATTGTGTGATTGTGATTGTGTGATTGTGATTGTGTGATTGTGATTGTGTGATTGTGATTGTGTGATTGTGATTGTGTGATTGTGATTGTGTGATTGTGATTGTGTGATTGTGATTGTGTGATTGTGATTGTGTGATTGTGATTGTGTGATTGTGATTGTGTGATTGTGATTGTGTGATTGTGATTGTGTGATTGTGATTGTGTGATTGTGATTGTGTGATTGTGATTGTGTGATTGTGATTGTGTGATTGTGATTGTGTGATTGTGATTGTGTGATTGTGATTGTGTGATTGTGATTGTGTGATTATGATTGTGTGATTGTGATTGTGTGATTGTGATTGTGTGATTGTGATTGTGTGATTGTGATTGTGTGATTGTGATTGTGTGATTGTGATTGTGTGATTGTGATTGTGTGATTGTGATTGTGTGATTGTGATTGTGTGATTGTGATTGTGTGATTGTGATTGTGTGATTGTGATTGTGTGATTGTGATTGTGTGATTGTGATTGTGTGATTGTGATTGTGTGATTGTGATTGTGTGATTGTGATTGTGTGATTGTGATTGTGTGATTGTGATTGTGTGATTGTGATTGTGTGATTGTGATTGTGTGATTGTGATTGTGTGATTGTGATTGTGTGATTGTGTGATTGTGATTGTGATTGTGTGATTGTGACTGTGTGATTGTGTGTGTGTGTGATTGCGTGATTGTGTGATTGTGTGGTTGCGTGATTGTGTGATTGTGTGATTGTGTGATTGTGTGATTGTGTGATTGTGTGATTGTGTGATTGTGTGATTGTGTGATTGTGTGATTGTGGGATTGTGTGATTGTGGGATTGTGTGATTGTGTGATTGTGTGATTGTGTGATTGTGTGATTGTGTGATTGTGTGATTGTGTGATTGTGTGATTGTGTGATTGTGTGATTGTGTGATTGTGTGATTGTGTGATTGTGTAATTGTGTGGTAGTGTGACCGTGATTGTGTGACCGTGATTCTGTGATTGTGATTGTGTGATTGTGATTGTATGATTGTGATTGTGTGATTGTGATTGTCTGATTATGATTGTGTGATTGTGATTGTGATTGTGTGATTGTGACTGTGTGATTGTGTGTGTGTGTGATTGTGTGATTGTGTCATTGTGTGATTGTGTGGTTGTGTGATTGTGTGATTGTGTGATTGTGATTGTGTGATTGTGATTGTGTGATTGTGATTGTGTGATTGTGATTGTGTGATTGTGATGGTGTGATTGTGATTGTGTGATTGTGATTGTGTGATTGTGATTGTGTGATTGTGATTGTGTGATTGTGATTGTGTGATTGTGATTGTGTGATTGTGATTGTGTGATTGTGATTGTGTGATTGTGATTGTGTGATTGTGATTGTGTGATTGTGATTGTGTGATTGTGATTGTGTGATTGTGATTGTGTGATTGTGATTGTGTGATTGTGATTGTGTGATTGTGATTGTGTGATTGTGATTGTGTGATTGTGATTGTGTGATTGTGATTGTGTGATTGTGATTGTGTGATTGTGATTGTGTGATTGTGATTGTGTGATTGTGATTGTGTGATTGTGATTGTGTGATTGTGATTGTGTGATTGTGATTGTGTGATTGTGATTGTGTGATTGTGATTGTGTGATTGTGATTGTGTGATTGTGATTGTGTGATTGTGATTGTGTGATTGTGATTGTGTGATTGTGATTGTGTGATTGTGATTGTGTGATTGTGATTGTGTGATTGTGATTGTGTGATTGTGATTGTGTGATTGTGATTGTGTGATTGTGATTGTGTGATTGTGATTGTGTGATTGTGATTGTGTGATTGTGATTGTGTGATTGTGATTGTGTGATTGTGATTGTGTGATTGTGATTGTGTGATTGTGATTGTGTGATTGTGATTGTGTGATTGTGATTGTGTGATTGTGATTGTGTGATTGTGATTGTGTGATTGTGATTGTGTGATTATGATTGTGTGATTGTGATTGTGTGATTGTGATTGTGTGATTGTGATTGTGTGATTGTGATTGTGTGATTGTGATTGTGTGATTGTGATTGTGTGATTGTGATTGTGTGATTGTGATTGTGTGATTGTGATTGTGTGATTGTGATTGTGTGATTGTGATTGTGTGATTGTGATTGTGTGATTGTGATTGTGTGATTGTGATTGTGTGATTGTGATTGTGTGATTGTGATTGTGTGATTGTGATTGTGTGATTGTGATTGTGTGATTGTGATTGTGTGATTGTGATTGTGTGATTGTGATTGTGTGATTGTGATTGTGTGATTGTGTGATTGTGATTGTGATTGTGTGATTGTGACTGTGTGATTGTGTGTGTGTGTGATTGCGTGATTGTGTGATTGTGTGGTTGCGTGATTGTGTGATTGTGTGATTGTGTGATTGTGTGATTGTGTGATTGTGTGATTGTGTGATTGTGTGATTGTGTGATTGTGTGATTGTGGGATTGTGTGATTGTGGGATTGTGTGATTGTGTGATTGTGTGATTGTGTGATTGTGTGATTGTGTGATTGTGTGATTGTGTGATTGTGTGATTGTGTGATTGTGTGATTGTGTGATTGTGTGATTGTGTGATTGTGTAATTGTGTGGTAGTGTGACCGTGATTGTGTGACCGTGATTCTGTGATTGTGATTGTGTGATTGTGATTGTATGATTGTGATTGTGTGATTGTGATTGTCTGATTATGATTGTGTGATTGTGATTGTGATTGTGTGATTGTGACTGTGTGATTGTGTGTGTGTGTGATTGTGTGATTGTGTCATTGTGTGATTGTGTGGTTGTGTGATTGTGTGATTGTGTGATTGTGTGATTGTGTGATTGTGTGATTGTGTGATTGTGTGATTGTGTGATTGTGTGATTGTGTGATTGTGTGATTGTGTGATTGCGTGATTGAGTGATTGTGTGATTGTGTGATTGTGTGATTGTGTGGTTGTGTGATTGTGTGATTGTGTGGTTGCGTGATTGTGTGATTGTGTGATTGTGTGATTGTGTGATTGTGTGATTGTGTGATTGTGTGATTGTGTGATTGTGTGATTGTGTGATTGTGTGATTGTGTGATTGTGTGATTGTGTGATTGTGTGATTGTGTGATTGTGTGATTGTGTGATTGTGTGATTGTGTGATTGTGTGATTGTGTGATTGTGTGATTGTGTGATTGTGTGATTGTGTGATTGTGTGATTGTGTGATTGTGTGGTTGTGTGACCGTGATTGTGTGATCGTGATTGTGTGATCGTGTTAGTGTGACCGTGAATGTGTGATTGCGTGATTGTGATTGCGTGATTGCGATTGCGTGATTGTGATTGCGTGATTGTGTGATTGTGTGATGGTGTGATTGTGTGATTGTGTGAATGTGTGATTGCGTGATCGTGTGATTGTGTGATCGTGTGATCGTGTGAACGTGTGATTGTGTGATTGTGTGATTTTGCGATTGTGTGATTGTGTGATTGTGTGATTGTGTGAGTGTGTGATTGTGTGATTGTGTGATTGTGTGCTTGTGTGATTGTGTGGTTGTGTGATTGTGTGATTAGGCGATTGTGTGATTGTGTGATTGTGTGACTGTGTGATTGTGTGATTGTGTGATTGTGTGATTGTGTGATTGTGTAATTGTGATTGTGCGATTGTGATTGTGTGATTGTGTGATTGTGTGATTTTGTGATTGTGTGATTGTGTGATTGTGTGATTGTGTGATTGTGTGATTGTGTGATTGTGTGATTGTGTGATTGTGTGATTGTGTGATTGTGTGGTTGTGTGACCGTGATTGTGTGACCGTGATTGTGTGATCGTGTTAGTGTGACCGTGAATGTGTGATTGCGTGATTGTGATTGCGTGATTGCGATTGCGTGATTGTGATTGCGTGATTGTGTGATTGTGTGATTGTGTGATTGTGTGATGGTGTGATTGTGTGATTGTGTGAATGTGTGATTGCGTGATCGTGTGATTGTGTGATCGTGTGATCGTGTGATCGTGTGATTGTGTGATTGTGTGATTTTGCGATTGTGTGATTGTGTGATTGTGTGATTGTGTGAGTGTGTGATTGTGTGATTGTGTGATTGTGTGCTTGTGTGATTGTGTGGTTGTGTGATTGTGTGATTAGGCGATTGTGTGATTGTGTGATTGTGTGACTGTGTGATTGTGTGATTGTGTGATTGTGTGATTGTGTGATTGTGTAATTGTGATTGTGCGATTGTGATTGTGTGATTGTGTGATTGTGTGATTGTGTGATTTTGTGATTGTGTGATTGTGTGATTGTGTGATTGTGTGATTGTGTGATTGTGTGATTGTGTGATTGTGTGATTGTGTGATTGTGTGATTGTGTGATTGTGTGATTGTGTGATTTTGTGATTTTGTGATTGTGTGATTGTGTGATTGTGTGATTTTGTGATTATGTGATTGTGTGATTGTGTGATTGTGTGATTGTGTGATTGTGTGATTGTGTGATTGTGTGATTGTGTGATTGTGTGATTGTGTGATTGTGTGATTGTGTGATTGTGTGATTTTGTGATTGTGTGATTGTGTGATTGTGTGATTGTGTGATTGTGTGATTGTGTGATTATGTGATTGTGTGATTCTGGGATTGTGTGATTGTGTAATTGCGATTGTGCGATTGTGATTGTGTGATTGTGATTGTGTGATTGTGGTTGTGTGATTGTGATTGTGTGATTGTGATTGTGTGATTGTGATTGTGTGATTGTGATTGTGTGATTGTGACTGTGTGATTGTGTGTGTGTGTGATTGTGTGATTGTGTGGTTGTGTGACCGTGATTGTGTGATCGTGATTGTGTGATCGTGATAGTGTGACCGTGAATGTGTGATTGCGTGATTGTGATTGCGTGATTGTGTGATTCTGTGATTGTGTGATTGTGTGATTGTGTGATTGTGTGATTGTGTGATTGTGTGATTGTGTGATTGTGTGATTGTGTGATGGAGTGATTGTGTGATTGTGTGAATGTGTGATTGTGTGATCGTGTGATTGTGTGATCGTGTGATCGTGTGATCGTGTGATTGTGTGATCGTGTGATTGTGTGATTGTGTGATTGTGCGATTGTGTGATTGTGTGATTGTGTGATTGTGTGGTTGTGTGATTGTGTGATTGTGTGGTTGCGTGATTGTGTGATTGTGTGATTGTGTGATTGTGTGATTGTGTGATTGTGTGATTGTGTGATTGTGTGATTGTGTGATTGTGTGATTGAGTGATTGTGTGATTGTGTGATTGTGTGATTGTGTGATTGTGTGATTGTGTGATTGTGTGATTGTGTGATTGTGTGATTGTGTGATTGTGTGATTGTGTGATTGTGTGATTGTGTGATTGTGTGATTGTGTGATTGTGTGATTGTGTGATTGTGTGATTGTGTGATTGTGTAATTGTGTGGTAGTGTGACCGTGATTGTGTGACCGTGATTGTGTGATCGTGATTGTGTGATCGTGTTAGTGTGACCGTGAATGTGTGATTGCGTGATTGTGATTGCGTGATTGTGTGATTGTGTGATTGTGTGATTGTGTGATGGTGTGATTGTGTGATTGTGTGAATGTGTGATTGCGTGATCGTGTGATTGTGTGATCGTGTGATCGTGTGATTGTGTGATTGTGTGATTGTGTGATTGTGTGATTGTGTGATTGTGTGATTGTGTGATTGTGTGATTGTGTGATTGTGTGATTGTGTAATTGTGATTGTGCGATTGTGATTGTGTGATTGTGTGATTGTGTGATTGTGTGATTGTGTGATTGTGTGATTGTGTGATTGTGTGATTGTGTGATTGTGTGATTGTGATTGTGTGATTATGTGATTGTGTGATTGTGTGATTGTGTGATTGTGTGGTTGTGTGACCGTGATTGTGTGACCGTGATTGTGTGATCGTGATTGTGTGATCGTGTTAGTGTGACCGTGAGTGTGTGATTGCGTGATTGTGATTGCGTGATTGCGATTGCGTGATTGTGATTGCGTGATCGTGTGATTGTGTGATTGTGTGATTGTGTGATTGTGTGATTGTGAGATTGTGTGTTTGTGTGCTTGTGTGATTGTGATTGTGTGATTGTGATTGTGTGATTGTGATTGTGTGATTGTGATTGTGTGATTGTGATTGTGTGATTGTGATTGTGTGATTGTGATTGTGTGATTGTGATTGTGTGATTGTGATTGTGTGATTGTGATTGTGTGATTGTGTGATTGTGATTGTGATTGTGTGATTGTGACTGTGTGATTGTGTGATTGTGTGATTGTGTGATTGTGTGATTGTGTGATTGTGTGATTGTGTGATTGTGTGATTGTGTGATTGTGTGATTGTGTGATTGTGTTTGTGTGATTGTGATTGTGTGATTGTGTGATTGTGTGATTGTGTGATTGTGTAATTGTGATTGTGCGATTGTGATTGTGTGATTGTGTGATTGTGTGATTGTGTGATTGTGTGATTGTGTGATTGTGTGATTGTGTGATTGTGTGATTGTGTGATTGTGTGATTGTGTGATTGTGTGATTGTGTGATTTTGTGATTGAGTGATTGTGTGATTGTGTGATTGTGTGAATGTGTGATTATGTGACCGTGATTGTGTGATTGATGATTGTGTGATTGTGTGGTTGTGTGATTGTGTGATTGTTTGATTGTGTGATTGTGTGATTGTGTGATTGTGTAATTGTGATTGTGCGATTGTGATTGTGTGATTGTGTGATTGTGTGATTGTGTGATTGTGTGATTGTGTGATTGTGTGATTGTGTGATTGTGTGATTGTGTGATTGTGTGATTGTGTGATTGTGTGATTGTGTGATTGTGTGATTCTGGGATTGTGTGATTATGTAATTGTGATTGTGCGATTGTGATTGTGTGATTGTGATTGTGTGATTGTGGTTGTGTGATTGTGATTGTGTGATTGTGATTGTGATTGTGTGATTGTGATTGTGTGATTGTGACTGTGTGATTGTGTGTGTGTGTGATTGTGTGATTGTGTGATTGTGTGGTTGTGTGACCGTGATTGTGTGATCGTGATTGTGTGATCGTGATAGTGTGACCGTGAAGGTGTGATTGCGTGATTGTGATTGCGTGATTGCGATTGCGTGATTGTGATTGCGTGATTGTGTGATTGTGTGATTGTGTGATTGTGTGATTGTGTGATTGTGTGACTGAGTGATTGTGTGACTGAGTGATTGTGTGATTGTGTGATAGTGTGATTGTGTGATTGTGTGATTGTGTGATTGTGTGATTGTGTGATTGTGTGATTGTGTGATTGTGTGATTGTGTGATTGTGTGATTTTGTGATTGAGTGATTGTGTGATTGTGTGATTGTGTGAATGTGTGATTATGTGACCGTGATTGTGTGATTGATGATTGTGTGATTGTGTGGTTGTGTGATTGTGTGATTGTTTGATTGTGTGATTGTGTGATTGTGTGATTGTGTGATTGTGTTTGTGTGATTGTGATTGTGTGATTGTGTGATTGTGTGATTGTGTGATTGTGTAATTGTGATTGTGCGATTGTGATTGTGTGATTGTGTGATTGTGTGATTGTGTGATTGTGTGATTGTGTGATTGTGTGATTGTGTGATTGTGTGATTGTGTGATTGTGTGATTGTGTGATTGTGTGATTGTGTGATTGTGTGATTGTGTGATTGTGTGATTGTGTGATTGTGTGATTGTGTGATTCTGGGATTGTGTGATTATGTAATTGTGATTGTGCGATTGTGATTGTGTGATTGTGATTGTGTGATTGTGGTTGTGTGATTGTGATTGTGTGATTGTGATTGTGATTGTGTGATTGTGATTGTGTGATTGTGACTGTGTGATTGTGTGTGTGTGTGATTGTGTGATTGTGTGATTGTGTGGTTGTGTGACCGTGATTGTGTGATCGTGATTGTGTGATCGTGATAGTGTGACCGTGAAGGTGTGATTGCGTGATTGTGATTGCGTGATTGCGATTGCGTGATTGTGATTGCGTGATTGTGTGATTGTGTGATTGTGTGATTGTGTGATTGTGTGATTGTGTGACTGAGTGATTGTGTGACTGAGTGATTGTGTGATTGTGTGATAGTGTGATTGTGTGATTGTGTGATTGTGTGATTGTGTGATTGTGTGATTGTGTGATTGTGTGATTGTGTGATTGTGTGATTGTGTGATTTTGTGATTGAGTGATTGTGTGATTGTGTGATTGTGTGAATGTGTGATTATGTGACCGTGATTGTGTGATTGATGATTGTGTGATTGTGTGGTTGTGTGATTGTGTGATTGTTTGATTGTGTGATTGTGTGATTGTGTGATTGTGTGATTGTGTTTGTGTGATTGTGATTGTGTGATTGTGTGATTGTGTGATTGTGTGATTGTGTGACTGAGTGATTGTGTGACTGTGTGACTGTGTGACTGTGTGATTGAGGAACTGTGTGATTGTGTGACCATGATTGTGTGACCGTGATTGTGTGACCGATTGTGTGACCGTGATAGTGTGACCGTGAATGTGTGAATGCGTGATTGTGATTGCGTGATTGTGATTCCGTGATTGTGTGATTGTGTGACTGTGTGGTTGTGTGACCGTGATTGTGTGACCGTCATTGTGTGCTCGTGATTGTGTGATCGTGATTGTGTGATCGTGATTGTGATTGTGTGATTGTGTGATTGTGTGATTGTGTGATTGTGTGATTCTGGGATTGTGTGATTGTGTAATTGTGATTGTGCGATTGTGATTGTGTGATTGTGTGATTGTGTGATTGTGTGATTGTGTGATTGTGTGATTGTGTGATTGTGTGATTGTGTGATTGTGTGATTGTGTGATTGTGTGATTGTGTGATGGAGTGATTGTGTGATTGTGTGAATGTGTGATTGTGTGACCGTGATTGTGTGATTGTGTGATTGTGTGGTTGTGTGACCGTGATTGTGTGACCGTGATTGTGTGATCGTGATTGTGTGATCGTGATTGTGTGATCGTGATTGTGATTGTGTGATTGTGTGATTGTGTGATTGTGTGATTGTGTGATTGCGTGATTGTGTGATTGTGTGATTGTGTGATTGTGTGATTGTGTGATTGTATGATTGTGTGATTGTGTGATTGTGTGCGTGTGTGATTGTGTAATTGAGTGATTGTGTGCATGTGTGATTGTGTGATTAGGTGATTGTGTGATTGTGTGATTGTGTGATTGTGTGATCGTGTGATTGTGTGATTGTGTGGTTGTGTGACCGTGATTGTGTGACCGTGATTGTGTGACCGTGATTGTGTGACCGTGATTGTGTGACCGTGATAGTGTGACCGTGAATGTGTGACTGCGTGATTCTGATTGCGTGATTGTGATTGCGTGATTGTGTGATTGTGTGATTGTGTGATGGAGTGATTGTGTGATTGTGTGAATGTGTGATTGTGTGATTGTGTGATTGTGTGGTTGTGTGATTGTGTGATTGTGTGGTTGCGTGATTGTGTGATGGTGTGATTGTGTGATTGTGTGATTGTGTATTTGTGTGATTGTGTGATTGTGTGATTGTGTGATTGTGTGATTGTGTGATTGTGTGATTGTGTGATTGTGTGATTTTGTGATTGTGTGATTGTGTGATTGTGTAATTGTGATTGTGCGATTGTGATTGTGTGATTGTGTGATTGTGTGATTGTGTGATTGTGTGATTGTGAGGTTGTGTGTTTGTGTGCTTGTGTGATTGTGTGATTGTGATTGTGTGATTGTGATTGTGTGATTGTGATTGTGTGATTGTGGTTGTGTGATTGTGATTGTGTGATTGTGATTGTGTGATTGTGATTCCGTGATTGTGTGATTGTGTGATCGTGTGCTTGTGTGATTGTGCGATTGTGTGGTTGTGTGACCGTGATTGTGTGACCGTGATTGTGTGATCGTGATTGTGTGATCGTGATTGTGTGATCGTGATTGTGATTGTGTGATTGTGTGATTGTGTGATTGTGTGATTGTGTGATTGCGTGATTGTGTGATTGTGTGATTGTGTGATTGTGTGATTGTGTGATTGTGTGATTGTGTGATTGTGTGCGTGTGTGATTGTGTAATTGAGTGATTGTGTGCATGTGTGATTGTGTGATTAGGTGATTGTGTGATTGTGTGATTGTGTGATTGTGTGATCGTGTGATTGTGTGATTGTGTGGTTGTGTGACCGTGATTGTGTGACCGTGATTGTGTGACCGTGATTGTGTGACCGTGATTGTGTGACCGTGATAGTGCGACCGTGAATGTGTGACTGCGTGATTCTGATTGCGTGATTGTGATTGCGTGATTGTGTGATTGTGTGATTGTGTGATGGAGTGATTGTGTGATTGTGTGAATGTGTGATTGAGTGATTGTGTGATTGTGTGGTTGTGTGATTGTGTGATTGTGTGGTTGCGTGATTGTGTGATGGTGTGATTGTGTGATTGTGTGATTGTGTATTTGTGTGATTGTGTGATTGTGTGATTGTGTGATTGTGTGATTGTGTGATTGTGTGATTGTGTGATTGTGTGATTGTGTGATTGTGTGATTGTGTGATTGTGTGGTTGTGTGACCGTGATTGTGTGACCGTGATTGTGTGATTGTGTGATTGTGTGATGGTGTGATTGTGTGATTGTGTGAATGTGTGATTGCGTGATCGTGTGATTGTGTGATCGTGTGACCGTGTGATCGTGTGATTGTGTGATTGTGTGATTTTGCGATTGTGTGATTGTGTGATTGTGTGATTGTGTGAGTGTGTGATTGTGTGATTGAGTGATTGTGTGCTTGTGTGATTGTGTGGTTGTGGGATTGTGTGATTAGGCGATTGCGTGATTGTGTGATTGTGTGATTGTGTGACTGTGTGATTGTGTGATTGTGTGATTGTGTGATTGTGTAATTGTGATAGTGCGATTGTGATTGTGTGATTGTGTGATTGTGTGATTGTGTGATTGTGTGATTGTGTGATTTTGTGATTGTGTGATTGTGTGATTGTGTAATTGTGATTGTGCGATTGTGATTGTGTGATTGTGTGATTGTGTGATTGTGTGATTGTGTGATTGTGTGATTGTGTGATTGTGTGACTGTGTGATTGTGTGATGGTGTGATTGTGTGATTGTGTGATTGTGCGATTGTGTAATTGTGATTGTGCGATTGTGATTGTGTGTACTGTGTGACTGTGTGATTGTGTGATTGTGTGATTGTGTGATTGTGTGATTGTGTGATTGTGTGATTGGGTGATTGTGTGATTGTGTGATTGTGTGATTGTGTGATTGTGTGATTGTGTGATTGTGTGATTGTGTGATTGTGTGATTGTGTGATTGTGTGATTGTGTGATTGTGTGATTGTGTGATTGTGTGATTGTGTGATTGTGGTTGTGTGATTGTGATTGTGTGATTGTGATTGTGTGATTGTGATTGTGTGATTGTGATTGTGTGATTGTGATTGTGTGATTGTGATTGTGTGATTGTGATTGTGTGATTGTGATTGTGTGATTGTGATTGTGTGATTGTGATTGTGTGATTGTGATTGTGTGATTGTGATTGTGTGATTGTGATTGTGTGATTGTGATTGTGTGATTGTGATTGTGTGATTGTGATTGTGTGATTGTGATTGTGTGATTGTGATTGTGTGATTGTGATTGTGTGATTGTGATTGTGTGATTGTGATTGTGTGATTGTGATTGTGTGATTGTGATTGTGTGATTGTGATTGTGTGATTGTGATTGTGTGATTGTGATTGTGTGATTGTGATTGTGTGATTGTGATTGTGTGATTGTGATTGTGTGATTGTGATTGTGTGATTGTGATTGTGTGATTGTGATTGTGTGATTGTGATTGTGTGATTGTGATTGTGTGATTGTGATTGTGTGATTGTGATTGTGTGATTGTGATTGTGTGATTGTGATTGTGTGATTGTGATTGTGTGATTGTGATTGTGTGATTGTGATTGTGTGATTGTGATTGTGTGATTGTGATTGTGTGATTGTGATTGTGTGATTGTGATTGTGTGATTGTGATTGTGTGATTGTGATTGTGTGATTGTGATTGTGTGATTGTGATTGTGTGATTGTGATTGTGTGATTGTGATTGTGTGATTGTGATTGTGTGATTGTGATTGTGTGATTGTGATTGTGTGATTGTGATTGTGTGATTGTGATTGTGTGATTGTGATTGTGTGATTGTGATTGTGTGATTGTGATTGTGTGATTGTGATTGTGTGATTGTGATTGTGTGATTGTGATTGTGTGATTGTGATTGTGTGATTGTGATTGTGTGATTGTGATTGTGTGATTGTGATTGTGTGATTGTGATTGTGTGATTGTGATTGTGTGATTGTGATTGTGTGATTGTGATTGTGTGATTGTGATTGTGTGATTGTGATTGTGTGATTGTGATTGTGTGATTGTGATTGTGTGATTGTGATTGTGTGATTGTGATTGTGTGATTGTGATTGTGTGATTGTGATTGTGTGATTGTGATTGTGTGATTGTGATTGTGTGATTGTGATTGTGTGATTGTGATTGTGTGATTGTGATTGTGTGATTGTGATTGTGTGATTGTGATTGTGTGATTGTGATTGTGTGATTGTGATTGTGTGATTGTGATTGTGTGATTGTGATTGTGTGATTGTGATTGTGTGATTGTGATTGTGTGATTGTGATTGTGTGATTGTGATTGTGTGATTGTGATTGTGTGATTGTGATTGTGTGATTGTGATTGTGTGATTGTGATTGTGTGATTGTGATTGTGTGATTGTGATTGTGTGATTGTGATTGTGTGATTGTGATTGTGTGATTGTGATTGTGTGATTGTGATTGTGTGATTGTGATTGTGTGATTGTGATTGTGTGATTGTGATTGTGTGATTGTGATTGTGTGATTGTGATTGTGTGATTGTGATTGTGTGATTGTGATTGTGTGATTGTGATTGTGTGATTGTGTGATTGTGATTGTGATTGTGTGATTGTGTGTGTGTGTGATTGCGTGATTGTGTGATTGTGTGGTTGCGTGATTGTGTGATTGTGTGATTGTGTGATTGTGTGATTGTGTGATTGTGTGATTGTGTGATTGTGTGATTGTGTGATTGTGTGATTGTGGGATTGTGTGATTGTGGGATTGTGTGATTGTGTGATTGTGTGATTGTGTGATTGTGTGATTGTGTGATTGTGTGATTGTGTGATTGTGTGATTGTGTGATTGTGTGATTGTGTGATTGTGTGATTGTGTAATTGTGTGGTAGTGTGACCGTGATTGTGTGACCGTGATTCTGTGATTGTGATTGTGTGATTGTGATTGTATGATTGTGATTGTGTGATTGTGATTGTCTGATTATGATTGTGTGATTGTGATTGTGATTGTGTGATTGTGACTGTGTGATTGTGTGTGTGTGTGATTGTGTGATTGTGTCATTGTGTGATTGTGTGGTTGTGTGATTGTGTGATTGTGTGATTGTGTGATTGTGTGATTGTGTGATTGTGTGATTGTGTGATTGTGTGATTGTGTGATTGTGTGATTGTGTGATTGTGTGATTGCGTGATTGAGTGATTGTGTGATTGTGTGATTGTGTGATTGTGTGGTTGTGTGATTGTGTGATTGTGTGGTTGCGTGATTGTGTGATTGTGTGATTGTGTGATTGTGTGATTGTGTGATTGTGTGATTGTGTGATTGTGTGATTGTGTGATTGTGTGATTGTGTGATTGTGTGATTGTGTGATTGTGTGATTGTGTGATTGTGTGATTGTGTGATTGTGTGATTGTGTGATTGTGTGATTGTGTGATTGTGTGATTGTGTGATTGTGTGATTGTTTGTGTGATTGTGTGATTGTGTGATTGTGTGATTGTGTGATTGTGTGATTGTGTGATTGTGTGATTGTGTGGTTGTGTGACCGTGATTGTGTGATCGTGATTGTGTGATCGTGTTAGTGTGACCGTGAATGTGTGATTGCGTGATTGTGATTGCGTGATTGCGATTGCGTGATTGTGATTGCGTGATTGTGTGATTGTGTGATGGTGTGATTGTGTGATTGTGTGAATGTGTGATTGCGTGATCGTGTGATTGTGTGATTGTGTGATCGTGTGAACGTGTGATTGTGTGATTGTGTGATTTTGCGATTGTGTGATTGTGTGATTGTGTGATTGTGTGAGTGTGTGATTGTGTGATTGTGTGATTGTGTGCTTGTGTGATTGTGTGGTTGTGTGATTGTGTGATTAGGCGATTGTGTGATTGTGTGATTGTGTGACTGTGTGATTGTGTGATTGTGTGATTGTGTGATTGTGTGATTGTGTAATTGTGATTGTGCGATTGTGATTGTGTGATTGTGTGATTGTGTGATTTTGTGATTGTGTGATTGTGTGATTGTGTGATTGTGTGATTGTGTGATTGTGTGATTGTGTGATTGTGTGATTGTGTGATTGTGTGATTGTGTGGTTGTGTGACCGTGATTGTGTGACCGTGATTGTGTGATCGTGTTAGTGTGACCGTGAATGTGTGATTGCGTGATTGTGATTGCGTGATTGCGATTGCGTGATTGTGATTGCGTGATTGTGTGATTGTGTGATTGTGTGATTGTGTGATGGTGTGATTGTGTGATTGTGTGAATGTGTGATTGCGTGATCGTGTGATTGTGTGATCGTGTGATCGTGTGATCGTGTGATTGTGTGATGGTGTGATTTTGCGATTGTGTGATTGTGTGATTGTGTGATTGTGTGAGTGTGTGATTGTGTGATTGTGTGATTGTGTGCTTGTGTGATTGTGTGGTTGTGTGATTGTGTGATTAGGCGATTGTGTGATTGTGTGATTGTGTGACTGTGTGATTGTGTGATTGTGTGATTGTGTGATTGTGTGATTGTGTAATTGTGGTTGTGCGATTGTGATTGTGTGATTGTGTGATTGTGTGATTGTGTGATTTTGTGATTGTGTGATTGTGTGATTGTGTGATTGTGTGATTGTGTGATTGTGTGATTGTGTGATTGTGTGATTGTGTGATTGTGTGATTGTGTGATTGTGTGATTGTGTGATTGTGTGATTGTGTGATTTTGTGATTTTGTGATTGTGTGATTGTGTGATTGTGTGATTTTGTGATTATGTGATTGTGTGATTGTGTGATTGTGTGATTGTGTGATTGTGTGATTGTGTGATTGTGTGATTGTGTGATTGTGTGATTGTGTGATTGTGTGATTGTGTGATTGTGTGATTTTGTGATTGTGTGATTGTGTGATTGTGTGATTGTGTGATTGTGTGATTGTGTGATTATGTGATTGTGTGATTCTGGGATTGTGTGATTGTGTAATTGCGATTGTGCGATTGTGATTGTGTGATTGTGATTGTGTGATTGTGGTTGTGTGATTGTGATTGTGTGATTGTGATTGTGTGATTGTGATTGTGTGATTGTGATTGTGTGATTGTGACTGTGTGATTGTGTGTGTGTGTGATTGTGTGATTGTGTGGTTGTGTGACCGTGATTGTGTGATCGTGATTGTGTGATCGTGATAGTGTGACCGTGAATGTGTGATTGCGTGATTGTGATTGCGTGATTGTGTGATTCTGTGATTGTGTGATTGTGTGATTGTGTGATTGTGTGATTGTGTGATTGTGTGATTGTGTGATTGTGTGATTGTGTGATGGAGTGATTGTGTGATTGTGTGAATGTGTGATTGTGTGATCGTGTGATTGTGTGATCGTGTGATCGTGTGATCGTGTGATTGTGTGATCGTGTGATTGTGTGATTGTGTGATTGTGCGATTGTGTGATTGTGTGATTGTGTGATTGTGTGGTTGTGTGATTGTGTGATTGTGTGGTTGCGTGATTGTGTGATTGTGTGATTGTGTGATTGTGTGATTGTGTGATTGTGTGATTGTGTGATTGTGTGATTGTGTGATTGTGTGATTGAGTGATTGTGTGATTGTGTGATTGTGTGATTGTGTGATTGTGTGATTGTGTGATTGTGTGATTGTGTGATTGTGATTGTGTGATTATGTGATTGTGTGATTGTGTGATTGTGTGATTGTGTCGTTGTGTGACCGTGATTGTGTGACCGTGATTGTGTGATCGTGATTGTGTGATCGTGTTAGTGTGACCGTGAGTGTGTGATTGCGTGATTGTGATTGCGTGATTGCGATTGCGTGATTGTGATTGCGTGATCGTGTGATTGTGTGATTGTGTGATTGTGTGATTGTGTGATTGTGAGATTGTGTGTTTGTGTGCTTGTGTGATTGTGATTGTGTGATTGTGATTGTGTGATTGTGATTGTGTGATTGTGATTGTGTGATTGTGATTGTGTGATTGTGATTGTGTGATTGTGATTGTGTGATTGTGATTGTGTGATTGTGATTGTGTGATTGTGATTGTGTGATTGTGATTGTGTGATTGTGATTGTGTGATTGTGATTGTGTGATTGTGTGATTGTGATTGTGATTGTGTGATTGTGACTGTGTGATTGTGTGATTGTGTGATTGTGTGATTGTGTGATTGTGTGATTGTGTGATTGTGTGATTGTGTGATTGTGTGATTGTGTGATTGTGTGATTGTGTTTGTGTGATTGTGATTGTGTGATTGTGTGATTGTGTGATTGTGTGATTGTGTAATTGTGATTGTGCGATTGTGATTGTGTGATTGTGTGATTGTGTGATTGTGTGATTGTGTGATTGTGTGATTGTGTGATTGTGTGATTGTGTGATTGTGTGATTGTGTGATTGTGTGATTGTGTGATTTTGTGATTGAGTGATTGTGTGATTGTGTGATTGTGTGAATGTGTGATTATGTGACCGTGATTGTGTGATTGATGATTGTGTGATTGTGTGGTTGTGTGATTGTGTGATTGTTTGATTGTGTGATTGTGTGATTGTGTGATTGTGTAATTGTGATTGTGCGATTGTGATTGTGTGATTGTGTGATTGTGTGATTGTGTGATTGTGTGATTGTGTGATTGTGTGATTGTGTGATTGTGTGATTGTGTGATTGTGTGATTGTGTGATTGTGTGATTGTGTGATTGTGTGATTGTGTGATTCTGGGATTGTGTGATTATGTAATTGTGATTGTGCGATTGTGATTGTGTGATTGTGATTGTGTGATTGTGGTTGTGTGATTGTGATTGTGTGATTGTGATTGTGATTGTGTGATTGTGATTGTGTGATTGTGACTGTGTGATTGTGTGTGTGTGTGATTGTGTGATTGTGTGATTGTGTGGTTGTGTGACCGTGATTGTGTGATCGTGATTGTGTGATCGTGATAGTGTGACCGTGAAGGTGTGATTGCGTGATTGTGATTGCGTGATTGCGATTGCGTGATTGTGATTGCGTGATTGTGTGATTGTGTGATTGTGTGATTGTGTGATTGTGTGATTGTGTGACTGAGTGATTGTGTGACTGAGTGATTGTGTGATTGTGTGATAGTGTGATTGTGTGATTGTGTGATTGTGTGATTGTGTGATTGTGTGATTGTGTGATTGTGTGATTGTGTGATTGTGTGATTGTGTGATTTTGTGATTGAGTGATTGTGTGATTGTGTGATTGTGTGAATGTGTGATTATGTGACCGTGATTGTGTGATTGATGATTGTGTGATTGTGTGGTTGTGTGATTGTGTGATTGTTTGATTGTGTGATTGTGTGATTGTGTGATTGTGTGATTGTGTTTGTGTGATTGTGATTGTGTGATTGTGTGATTGTGTGATTGTGTGATTGTGTAATTGTGATTGTGCGATTGTGATTGTGTGATTGTGTGATTGTGTGATTGTGTGATTGTGTGATTGTGTGATTGTGTGATTGTGTGATTGTGTGATTGTGTGATTGTGTGATTGTGTGATTGTGTGATTGTGTGATTGTGTGATTGTGTGATTCTGGGATTGTGTGATTATGTAATTGTGATTGTGCGATTGTGATTGTGTGATTGTGATTGTGTGATTGTGGTTGTGTGATTGTGATTGTGTGATTGTGATTGTGATTGTGTGATTGTGATTGTGTGATTGTGACTGTGTGATTGTGTGTGTGTGTGATT